>NC_087202.1:37535574-37560574 GCF_015104395.2 Macrobrachium nipponense | reverse complement strand
CACCCTTTCTGTTTCAAACACTTCGTTAAAATATTAGCGTAGGTCATCGGAAGGCTCGAACCCATTGCCAAGCTATTTTTTGTAAATACTATTGCGCACACACCCCCCCTCCCTCTCTCTTCATCTAAACACATTGACGCTGTGAGCCCCTCCCATCAGTTTAATCACAACATTAAGTTCTTGGCCGTATGTGCAGATTCCTTCCTCTATACCCTTTACAGTTTTACAGTCTTTAAAGTTGATTTTAGATATTTGCTCTTTGATTTCACAGGATCCGTGATTCCGCATTCAAACAATTGGCTTTTCACTTCTGTTTCGTTTATCATGAGAATCCCGTCTCTAATAAATAGAGAGCATGTATATTCTCTAACTCTCGTTGAATTGCACTAAACAGCGCTGGCTTTGGTTCTTAGTAACGATAATTAAACCTACAATACTCTTTCGTAAGGACAGGAGTATTTTTTTTTAAGATGTTTATATAATAGCGTGTTGGAAGGAAGTAAAGTATACTTCACATTTACGGTTTCAAGTGTTCGTTATAGAATAGCTTTATAGTTATATATAGTAACAGATAATCCTAGTTCTTCTGTGTATTTAAGGTCAAATGGATGTTCCAAGGAAAAAGGCAGTTACCGCTTAAACTTAATTTTACTCGGTGAATGCTACCATAATTCAAGTAAATTAATTTGGTATTTTGCAAAGCCAGTAGTTCTTGATTAGTTGCTCAATGAGGGACAAGTAAAGCAATATACAGTTTCAGGTTGATGTTTCTAAAGACATTTAAGAATTTAAAGACATTTAATAATTTAAATTTCTGACTTTATAACTGAATTTAAAAAAAAAAGATTCTTAAGTGTTTCTCGTGCTGCTCCGTGGTAATTAAGAAAGGACGATCTTCATTCCTAATTGCAATGAATTGACCCCGCAGGATGGTAGTACCGTCAGTGCACCTCTCACGGTGCACTGCAGGCATTTCTTAAGGTCCTTTGCAGAGTCCTTTCGGCCCTAGCTGTAACCCCCTTCATGCCTTCTACTGTACCTCCGTTCATATTATCGTTCTTCCATCTTACTTTCCACCCTCTCCAAATAATTGATTTATAGCGCAACTTCAACGTTTCTTCCTGTCACCACTTTCAACTCTATGTATTGTCATTTTCCCTTTCAGTGCTGAATGACCTCATAGGTCCCAGATGTTGGCCTTCGGCTTAAATTCTGTATTCTGTTCTATTCTACCACGAATAAACTTTTGTAAAATATATCGGTTTGCATGAAAACTCGTAGCTTCTCCATTTATCCCTTGAATGGAATAACTCGTTTATATTTGATTTACCAGATCTTTAACTAAAAATATCGAAGACATACTGCACTTGGAGGTCAACCTCAACTTGGAGGTTAAGCCTTACCCTAACGCTTCACTTTTGTCTACCTCGATGGCCGACTCACCAAGCATACAGTAGCCATTTAACGTGAATTATCTCTGGCTACTTAAGCATTATTAGCGTAACCTATCTTATTTGAATTTAAATGGGTCTATATATCTACTTAACGGTCCACATTCTCCGTGCACGTAATTATGTCCCATATAATAGTGACAAGATGGGGTCTTGTGATCTTAACTGTTTTAAGATAAATTATCAGTTATTTAGAAAATACTTAGTTAATCATTTAATATTTTATCAGAAGGCTAAAAATTTAAAGAAAAACTTTGCTGTTAGTTAATCATTTAATATATCATCAGATGGATAAAACATAAAAGAAAAGAAAACTTTGGTGAAAATGCCGTTTGTTGATAGAGATATGAAATATAAAAAAAATTATGAATACGTACTGCTGATCCTGCTTAAGGTTACTGAATTATGTAAATAATTAAAACGTTAAGAAATTAAAAGCATATTCAACAACATCTGGTTAAATGCTTGCATGTTGAGGATATAAGCTCATTTGAGAATTAATGTAAATCAGATATAGTGCACGTTCAAGGTCATAGGATTAGTAGTAAAGGTTGCCTATACAATAATGATGTATAAGGAAAGGTTTAACATTTGCATGATTTTCACGAAACAGCTGGTGACGTTTATTCTTATAGTAAAAGACTAGAGATCGTAGGGCTGGGAAACAATTTATACGTTGTGCTTAGGTTAGCTTAGGCACTGAATTATGTACATCGTAGTTAGTAGACCGTGGCAGTTCGGACATGAGTGGTGAAATATACAGCTATTGCCCCTGCAGGGTAGTGCCGACAGTGCATCTCACGTGCTGCACTGTAGGCATAACTTAAGATATTTTGTAGCGTCCCTTCGGCCCACTAGCTGCAACCACTTACATTCCTTTTACTGTCGCTCCGTTCATATTCTCTTTTTTTCATCTTCCTTTCCACCCTTTCTCAACAGTTGATTCATAGTTCTACTGCGAAGTTTCATTCCTTTACACTTCTCAAACCACTTTACTGTCTGGTTCTATTTCAGCGCTGATTGACCTCACAAGTCGCAGCGCTTGACATTTGTCCTAAATTTCATATTCTCTAGAGCTATGGCAACGTCATCCTAACTACTTGAGAACCGCCAGGTTAACACCAGGAACCACCTACAATAAGAGGACAAAGTTTATAGGTGAGTATGACTTATGAATGATCCATTAGTTTCGGATGGCATAAACACAACTACTATTATAGTCGTTGAGGTGAGACCAAACTCATCGTATCGGATTAGCTGACCTCTTGCACATGAGTCAAGTCCCTTCTTCCTTTCAAAGTACTTCTTAAATAAAGGCAGAAAACAGTGCTTATTGGTTTGAAGTTTGTCATGCTTAAACATTTGTCCTTTTAGGTGCAGCCGTAGTTTAGGGTTAGCTGATTAGAAATAATAGAAAAGATTCCAAAAAAGTTTGATAGTTAAGAAATATATTAGTTAAAAAGTCATATGTATATATATATATATATATATATATATATATATATATATATATATATATATATATATATATATATATATATATATATATATATATATATTATATATATATATATATATATATATATATATCTGATCACATTCGGAAGATTTTTGTCACAAATTCAGAGAAGCACATATACCACTTCACAACATAAAACTTTTAAGCCTTGACGTAGACTCCCTATTCACAAAAGTACCAGTACAGGACGTTCTTCAGTTTTTAAGGGAAAAATTATCCCCCTATTCAGATCATTGCCCATTGGCGCTTGACAAAATAATAAAGTTAGTTGAATTATGTGCATCTAATAACGTATTTTCATTCGGGGAATCATTCTACAAGCACAAATTCGGTAGTATGGGTAGTCCTTTAAGTCCTGTTTTAGCCAATCTGTACATGGAATACTTTGAAACTACAGTAATAAATGCAATAAAACCCAAAAACATGCTGTGGATGAGATATGTGGATGATATCTTAACATTTTGGGATAATAGGTGGGGCAATTTTAATGAATTCCTCTCAAAATTAAATGCATTAGTTCCCAGCATCAAATTTAAAGTTGAATGGGAAACAGACAACAATATTCCTTTTCCTGATGCTTTAATAATCAGAGACACGACAGAATACAAATTTACCATATACAGAAAACCAACGTTCTCACTTTCATACATTCACTACTTTAGCTATAACGACATTACTATCAAGATAGGTGTAGCTAGCAACCTGTTCTTAAGAGCCTTACGAATTTGTTCCCCAGAATTCCTGTAAAATGAATTTGAACTAATTCGCATGCAACTTTCGTCTTTAAAGTATCCTGACCATATAATTGAGAAAGCAATTCATAAAGCAAACGTAATTTTCTACTGACCCCCTAAAGACAAGACCAGAGATACACCCAACAATAAAATAAAAATTCCTCACCTGGACACGATTAAGAGAGTAACCCACACCCTCGGAAAATCTAACCCTTTTGCATTTACTTACCCAAACACCTTAGCAAAATCCCTGATTAACGTCCAACAAAAGACATCCCCCAAGGACACTGGGGTTTATGAAATCCCATGCCAGGACTGTGACCAATCTTACATCGGATTTACAGGTAAATCACTTCCCCAGAGATTAATACAACACAAACGGTCAGTTAGGTATGGACAACAGAACTCGGCTATTTTCAACCATATAAATAAGCATAACCATAGAATAAACTGGAATTTGTCACGTGTAATTTATAGCAGCAACTGCCGGTACAAGAGTCAAATGTTGGAATCGGCCTTAATAAAAGAGAGGTAGGTAATGAACATCTCAAAAGGAGCATGGATTTCATATACGATCGACAAGGTTTTCATTCAACCAACACTTAAGAAGATTAAAGGAAGATTATCAGCGGGGGTGACCTAAATTGGCTTGCCTGTGGATGGACCTCTTGGTATAAATACCACCTTTTCTGTAAACTCTTCTCATTCATCTACCTGAAGAGGGAGACAGCAGTCTGAAATATAGTATTTTTCTCTCTATATTTTGGTGTTTTTATAGGCTCCTTTTATTAGATATATATATATATGTATATATATACTATACGTACATACATCTATATATATATATATATATATATATATATATATATATATATACATATATATATATATATATATATATATATTATATATATATATATATATATAATATATATATATATATAATTGTGTGTGGTGGTTTGTGTGGTGTTGGGGTGGGAGAGAGAGAGGAAGAAGAGAGAGAGAGAGAGAGAGAGAGAGAGAAAAGAGAGAGAGAGAGAAATCATTAAACTAATATGATATTATTTAAGTGTCCGGAAATTTTTTTTTTTTTTTTGTATCTAATAGCTCGTAAAATCGTTGATATAGATTCTTGTGAAAGTGATTATGGTGGTAACAGGCACTGAATTAATCTTGATGAAAATCACGAAGATTTATGAAAAGAATAAAAAATAGAGAGTAATTGCCTGGAAGTTTCTGATTCGATCAAGAAATGGTTTTCATTAAGGAGATTCATCAAGCGCCAAGTTTTTTCCTGGAGCAGAACGGCGGATGTTCGTTGAAGATCCTTTCATAGCTGTGGAAAGTAGCTCTCTCTCTCTCTCTCTCTCTTTTCTCTCTCTCTCTCTCTCTCTCTCTCTCTCTCTCTCTCTCGCTCTCTCTCTCTCTCTCTCTCATCTCTCTCCTCTCTCTCTCTCCTCTCTCTCTCTCCATCTCTCTGTGCTACCAAGTTATCACATTTTATTTATCAATTTCCTCTCAATCTAGCTGGTTCTTTCCAAGAGGTCCTATGATTTTTTATATGTTAACCAAGATAAACTTATATTGAGTACTATTTTACTGAAAGATTATCATAGTAATACTTTTTATACACTCCTCCAGTCTAAAGGAAAATAGGTCGTGAAACCAATTTCCTTTCCAACCCCAGGCCCAAAAAAGGCAACCGCCCCCCCCCCCACTCTCTCTCTCTCTCTCTCTCTCTCTCTCTCTCTCTCTCTCTCTCTTCAGAGCAAAATCACTGTATTGGCTAGCTTCCACGAGCAGTAATCAGGTACACAGTAGAATTGATTTTTGTGGGCCTTAGCTACGGATAAAAAAAAACCATTGGGTGGGGGCGGGTTGGGGGGAGGGGGTTTTGATGATCAAAGTGTTTAAGGTTGAATTATAATTAAAAAGTGACGTCCTCGAAGAAGTAATGCGTGCCCAGTCGGTGGGACAACCATTTGTTATATTCTCTCTCTCTCTCTCTCTCTCTCTCTAACTCTCGGGTCTCTCTCTCTCTCTCTCACTTACCTTATATATATATACTATATATATATATATATAATATATATATATATATGTATATATATAATATAATATATATGTTTGTATGACACACGCACATACACACACGCACACATACACACACCACACACACACACATATATATATATATAATATATATATATATATATATATATATATATATATATATATATATATATATATATGTGTGTGTGTGTGTGTGTATGTTTGTATGTATACATATGACACACGCACACACACACACACACATATATATATAATATATATATATATATATATATATATATATATATATATATATATGGTATATTCTTAATGTGATCTAAAGACTGTTGTGTATCGCGCACACCTTCGTCAAGGCCAGCTTCAACATCCATCTATTATTAGTGTTTTAGCCCATTTGAAAAATGGCCTCAGTAAATGAGCCTATAAAACAAATACGGGGAATTGCCATTATGAAATGGGTCCTAATATCGGATGGCGGAATTTATGAGTAACGATTACTCTTGAATATTTATAATAATAATTTACTGGCTTAATGGATATACCTGCTAGTCTGTACACCAATTCAAATCCAATTATAGTCGAGCTCTTCAACACTGGGAATTTTGAAATCAAATCTGATTATATATCCGCATTTACGGCTATTAATTTTCAACCCAAGCAACGCGCTGCAGTTATGAATTTATTTCAGCGAATGACGCTGCCGAAGCGCATCCTTTTGTTGGGGGGGGGGGGGGGGGGGGGGGTGGGGGGGGGGGGGGGGGGGGGGTGGATGGTGAGGGGGGGGGGTCGGTGATGTCCATCTTTCTCTCTGATTTGCATTCGTGTTTCCAGAGTCTTGACAGACGCGGAGATTTCCTCTTAAACAGTTTGTCCACTGAAGTAATTTCATATCTTCTCTTTGCTGTCGCTTGCGAGATGTGTGTGTGTGTTTGTGTGTGCGATGCGCGCTCGCGTGCGCGTATGTGTGTAGGGGAGAGAGAGAGAGAGAGAGAGAGAGAAATAAAGATAATGATGATAATTATTATGGCCAGGATATGAAGAAACTGATAAAACTTCTGTGCAGTCACGGAAAATTCTGGCCGTTCTTTAATAACAAAACCCATTCAACTTTTTTTTTTTCGGGGGGCGGGGGGTTTGGAGTTGGGGACGGGTGGTTGTCTTTTTTGAACCTGAGGTTGGAAAGGAAATTGGTTCACGACCTATTTGGTTTTAGCTCTGAGAAAAGTGTAAAAAAAGTATTAATATTCTTTAAGTAAGATAGTGCTCAATATAAGTTATTCCTAGTTAATTTGAAAAAATAATAGGACTTCATGGACAGAACCAGCTAGATTGGCAGGAAACTGATAAATAAAATGTGAAAATTTGGTAGTGCAGAGAGAGAGAGAGAGAGAGAGAGAGAGAGCGCTAATGTTCTGATGACACAACGGAACTTCTGTTAATTATCACTCATTTCCTCCTAGATTTTTCCCCATGCTATCGTTTCCCTGGCGACATTTTCTCGTATCTGTTTCCTATTGGGTTACGTAAAATATTCTTTCCCTCTTCATTTACTCCCTATAATTTTTCCCTTAGTAATGGAAAATTGTTTGCTGTTGGTCTTCATTCTTCAGTGGCCCCTTCTTCTTTATTCCCGGGTTCTCTTTGTCCCTTTGTTGTGCTGGTTTTTATTTATCCTTTTTTTATTTTTCTGGGATACTCTTTCAGTTTGGTGTTTGGGTCCGCCCTCCTTTTCATTCTCTGGACGCGCGTATTTCTTTTGAATTCATTCCGGCACTTCATTTTTATATGTACTGGTTTCCCTGTTGCTTCTGTTCCTCCTTTGTTTTATTTCCTCCCGGGATTTATATTAAGGGTTTCCGATTCTATAGCTTCCCGGGCTCGGGGGTCATTGTTTTTCACGTGAAGTTTTTCATTCCTGTTTTTCTTACTGTGAGTTTTCTTCGACTTGGAGGTTTTTGTTTGGTTTCAGGCTATTTACAGACAGAGCCTGATACTGTTTCTCATAAATGGTTTCACCCCCGTTTGCAATCATAATAGTACAACTTTCGACGGAGCAATGATCACTGAAATTTTATTGAGTTGTAAGAGTTTTCAGCTATAGAGCAAACCCAAAACTAGGGCATAATGTTCCAAGGATATCACTGACCAATTTTAAGTTGTGCTTTGCCATCGCTGTTTCCTGGATTTTATAAATTGTAGATTATATCGCCAGTGGATTCCTTCAGAAAACAATAAAAAAAAAATCGCCAGTGGAATCTTTCAGAAGTATTTAGAAATGTCGGGCTCATGCCCCAGGTTATCTCTCTAACCATAAGAGCAATCCAGGGAAGTGCCTACTGACTATGTGATGGAAGAGTTAAAGTAGCGACATCAGTTGGCAAAAAATGACTAATTACTTGAATAGATTGTCATTAACTGTTGAAGGACATCGAAGATGGTTTCAGGTTACGAATCTCGACGGAGCTCAGCAGTTGTTTAATAAAACGTTGTAATCCAGCCATCGGTCATTATTGAGCATAATAACTGTCGAGTGTTCACTCAAGTTGTTTGGACACTCGGGCGGAAAGGAATTGTTTTAATTTTTATTTTTTTGTGCTCTGCTCATTGTACATATTGATAGGCACAAAGCTTTAGAGAAACTCCATCATGTGATCATTTACTTATAGCTTTAAATTTACCTTATAGTTTCGTGGTAACTGAATTCCCCCAGAGAGTTTTACTATAGATTTTTTATTTTATCACGTTATTGAGATTTTTCCTAATATTGGTGGTATATGACTGTAATGATCATTCGGATTTTCTCCAGGTAAACATCAAAACTAAGAATAAGAAATTTAAATCTATGCTAAGCACTAGGTAGACAATGAAGGAGTGCGGTAGGTTTTGACTGTAGGAGCAGCAACAACAAGTTGAGAAATTGATTCAAGTTTCATT
Source organism: Macrobrachium nipponense (assembly GCF_015104395.2). NCBI lineage: Eukaryota > Metazoa > Arthropoda > Malacostraca > Decapoda > Palaemonidae > Macrobrachium > Macrobrachium nipponense. The sequence continues at coordinate 37,551,863 of NC_087202.1, read as the reverse complement.
AGCCGTTAAAACTGCCGTGGAAAAGAGTTATCCGGCTTTCATTTAAAGAAAGTCCGTTTCTATATTTAGTCCGGGGGCCAATGGTTCAAATTTCATTTTTGTTCCAACCACTTTGTGTAGAGCTACCACTATTATTTGATAGACTAACTTTAAGTACACCATTTGCGACCGGTAGTAGGATTGCGAGTGTGTTACGTTATAAAAAGTATTGACTTTTGTAGAGAATATGCTTAATTGATTTCTCCAGGCAATTTTGACTTACTTTCACGATTAAGTCAGTTGTTCTAACTCATATATAAATAAAATTCATACCAAAATGACTCAGAATAGGCATACTATAAGATTAGGTAACTCAAAACCTTTCATTTAAACTTTACTTTGGCTTATAAGGGATTAAAATTCAAAGCTGTGTGCGAAGGTTCCCTCTAATATTCAATGGAGTTTCATCTTTACAGAGGTTGGTTGGAACCAACTCGGGATCTAGACTACTTTTCCCATCTTGACCCCTGGGCTAATTTGCTTGACAAGCTTTCGAGGTAGAATTTCTAGTGCGTTTGAGATTACTTAGTAAATTTTTGTTAATTTTATTTTTCTCTCTCTCCTCTTTAGCTTTCTTTAGTTTTCCTTTCGTGCTATGGATGTTTTACTAGATACTGTTCTTAAGCGCTTCCGTATCGCTTGAATGATTAGCCTTTAGCATTTTGTAGCAGAGAGTTTATCTTCAATTCGTTTGTTTTCTGGATCTTGAAGTCACGGTGATTTTAAGTCGCCAACAAGTACTGTATGTGGTCAGTTGATATTTTAGATTGCAAGGCCCCATTGTTAACAATCATATATCGTAACGCCTATCATGCAAAATCATTCAATACCGGATCTGCTCACTATAATACTGAGCGGTTATTTTATGTCCTTACGATTACCTCAGTTTACTTGTAAGCCCTCTACATTAACCATAGAGAGTTTTAACCCCACCGATGTAGCATATTTTCTGTTCTTTAGCTCATCATCTTGAATCCCTCTTCGAAAGCATAGCTGCCACACCCACCCCCCCCCCCTCCCCCTTTCTGACCAGTAATACATTTGAAAACGAGTTTTAATGTTCTGTAAAAGCAAACTATTGTGTTGGCTTTCTGTCCGTCCGTCCTCACTTCATTCTGTCTGTCCCCCCTCAGATCTAGTAAACTGCTAAGGCTGCTATAGGACTGCCAATTGATATCTTAATCATCCTCTCTCCAGTCATCAAATATACCAAATTGCAATCATTTAGCCTCGGTAGTGATTACTTCAAGATTCAAGATAGCCATGGATCGTGCAACTGACAGCGTTTTCCGGAGCCATGGGACGCATCCTCGCTCTACCACATTTGGTGAGCAACTGGAGAGTTGCCTGTATAACTGATGGTTTTATACGTCATTATGCGTTAAACAGAAAACTCGATTATACCGAAGAAACCTCTGCGCATTTTTTACTTGATCTTATTATAAACCGGTGAACTATAGTAGGTATCGACGCTCGGTTCTTCAACTCTTCACACACAAGGCGAATAGAGGAAGTATGAACAAAGTTAGGTACTGACGATTTGACTTTGAGAAATATGATCCACTCCTGTAAGTTCCCATACAAACACAACGAAACAGTACAAAGAGAGAAGTCAGACACCAGCAGTGCACTTTGGCTAGCAATAGATCACATTGTTGTGAATGAGTGATCATTTTCTACTCATCGTGGCAATGATAAGACCGCACAATATTAAAATTGAATTTCTTCTTGCAAATTGACTGCGATCAAGAAGTGTGGAGCTTTAGGTAACTTTTGACATTAGAGACTCAAATGCCGTTCCCAAATTAATTTTAAAAAATTTAAACTATATATATATATATATATATATATATATATATATATAATATATATATATATATATAGATAGATATATTTATTATATATATATATATATATATATATATATATATACTATATATATATAGATATCTATATATATACAAATATATATATATATAATAGTATATAATACTAGAATATATATATATATATATATATATATATATATATATATATATATATATTTATATCACCATAACGTGAATGGAATATTTTGAAGTAATAAAAGTCCACACTTATGTAAGATGTGTATTAAAAAATTCTTAAAAGACGGTATCAAGTAGACGAAAGCTCCCGTCTTTTAAGAATTTTTTAATACACATCTTATATAAGTGTGGACTTTTATTACTTCCCACACACACACCTGTATATATATATATATATATATATATATATATATATATATATATATATATATATATATATTATATATATTTGTATATATTATGTATATATATATATAGATATATATAGATATATATATATATATATATATATATATATATATATATATATTGGTCTAGGACTTTTACGTCTAAAGCACTTTCGTCCAAAGCACATTCGTCTAAGGCGCTTTGGTCTAAAAGCACTTTAGTCTAAAAGCACATTCGTCTAAGGCGCTTTGGTCTAAAAGCACTTTGGTCTAAGAGCACATTCGTCTAAGGCACTTTGGTCTAAAAGCACTTTGGTCTGAAGAAGCTTTGGTCTAAAAGCACTTTGGTCTAAAATACATAAAATATATAAAAAGGTAAAATAAAGACAAGTAAAAATTAAGAGATTTTATTAAAATATAAATTTATAAGGTTAAAATAAAATCATAACTATTACGGCACAAAAAAATAATGAAAATATTAATAAAGAGACAGTATTTAGAAAGAACCCGAATTATATGCAATGCTTCTGAGGTAATCTTCCACTGAACGATTCTGGTAATCGGCAACAACATTGTAAATTATTTTTTCTCTTCTTGCTACGTTGATAATTTATTTCTATGGGCTTGCTCCTACGGTATGTTGAGATATTCTTGTTTTGATGATTTTTTCTTCTCTTCCTAGAGCATCCAGAACATTATATAAATTTGAATGAGCTCTAACTTATACACCAAATCGTCTATGCCATGCTTCTACAGAATTTATCGTACGAGCGTTACCTTCGAGTGTGAGCTCATAAACATTCCATTCATGTACTGAAAATAATGGCTTGGGCCGTCTTCTATTTCGTATTTGCATCCCATTTGCAAAAGTATTGTATTAAATAAACGGCATTGCATTTTCTGGTGCTTCTTCTTTTAAACATTGAATTCCTCTTGGTACATCATCAATAGGCAGAAAGGCTAAAGCATTAACTTTCCGACAAAATAAAGAAAAGTCTGTATCATTATTGTAATGAGTAACAAGACCCAATTGCTGAATTTTTCTCCACGTCGTTTGGCAAAAATTAAAAAAAACAAAAATGCACAGCAACATCACCTAAAGCACGCAAAAATGCATTTCGAGCTGCAAGTTCAAAGCCAATGCTAACTTCTGTTACGTCAGTTTCAATTCCGCGTGCTTCCATATTTTCTAAAATTGCATACAACATTTTAACATAAATGTCTTCTGATTTCCCTGGTAGTAAAGCAAAAAGAAGTGGATGTATGTCCCTGTGAATTTCGGCATGAATTGTATATATTTCATAAAAGATGTTGGGACACGTTTCAAAAGTGCCATCAGCAAACCAGTGCTTTGAGGATCCCAACTTTTGGAGTGATGATGGGGCTTCGAAGATCAAAACTCTATCCTCATCATCTTCTCCACTATCATGTAGCAGCCAGTTTTCTCCTCCTAGGCTCCTACTGTTATTCTAAATCTACCTTGCACATCTACATGGGCTAATGATGTCGGAAGCTTGGGAAATTGTTTACTTCTTACTTTCCGAATACATCGAGTCGTAGAAGCAGTGGTAGGAAGCAGTGGCTGGGAACATTCAGGAACCTCACTAACTGCTTTAGATATTATTGCTGCAGGCGTTTCACAGATGTTGTACTAGCCTTTTCTGTAATCTTGTTTTTTGCTGGCAACACATGCACTTTTTCAGCACCACCTGCGTGGTTATGATCCGAGATTTTCATAATTTGTTGATTTCTACTTAAGATGAGGCGACCGGGACATATTCGATCTTCACATCGCCAATAAGAAGCTGTTTTGGTTGCGTTATTCCTCGTACAATAGTAACCATTGTAGCATAGTTTATCTTTTCCTCGCGGGGTTTTCACGAATTTTATAGTACTTTCCATTTTTGGGTTCGAGCTGAAACTAAATAACCAAGAAAATGTTCTTTTGAAATGTAAACTCTGTTGTAAAAGAAACGAGTCTTTATACTAAACCATTTACCGAGGTAGAAAGGTTATCAACCAAAAGTAGGGTCATTCTTTTTTAATCACCCTACATATATTTAACCGAACAAGTTCTTAGCCGAAATTCCTTTAAGCCAAATTAGTCATTAGGTAAAAGAAGGGCTATTAACCCAAAATCTGTTTAGCCGAAAAATTCCTTAGCCGAATGTGCTTTTAGACCAAAGTGCTTTTAGACTAAAGCACTTTCGTCTAAAGTGCTTTTAGATCAAAGTGCCTTAGACGAATGTCCTTTTAGACTAAAGGGCTTTTAGACTAAAGTGCGTTAGACGAATGTGCTTTAGACGAAAGTGCTTTAGAAGAAAGGGTCGTATCCCATATATATATATATATAATATATATATATATATATATATATATATATATATATATATATATATATATATATATATATATATATATATCTATATATATATATATATATATATATATATATATATATATATATATATATATATATATATATATATATATATAAACATATATGAGTATGTGTGTATGTGCGCGTGTAAATGCCTAAAATATCGGTTGATGATTCCAAAAATTCTGAGAGTCGAAATGTAGGTCACAGAAAATACCTTGGCAGTAGCGAAATAATTGAGAACGTCATTAATATGCGATTATGATAATCAGTCAGTTGGCGTCCTAATTTGCAGTAAGAATATCTTTTTATTAGATTGGAGCAAAAAGGCTTTTTTTCTTTTTTTTCTTTTTTTTTTTTCTTTTACATGATACGGATTTGGCCGAATTATTGTTTTCCTTCACCTGTAGTCTGCGACGGCAAATCCACGCGATGGTACAGCAGCTTCATTCCGAGATTCATGAATAGAATAAAAGGAAAAAATGAAATATCGTTTTGCACGCGGCGTTCCCTATGGGAGTTTCTGATGCAATTATCATATAAATCAACTTTATCTGCAGCATCAACGTAGGCTTTGCTGAAGTGGCCGAAAATGACAAGTCTCCGGGATGAACAACTGATCGAGTATTCGTATTTTGGGAAGACTGCATTTTTGCAGAGGTGTTTTCATAGAGGGTACTGTACTTAATGTGTTCATATTCAAATTTATTAAATCGTATATATACATACATACATACATACATACACACACACACACACATATATATATATATATGTATAATATATACACGCACGCACGCGCGCACACACACACACACACACACACACATATATATATATAATATTATCTCCTTTATGCGTCGTGTCTGCATAATGGGATGGCTCAAAGAATATTGTCAACTTTCTAATATACAGTAAGCCATCTTTGGTTGCTATCCACAATGCCTTTCCCTGACCTTATACCTACTCACCGCAATCGACTGACTGTATTCCAAGAACATAATTCGATGCTAAGGTCATCGTTGTGACTTAAAAATTGTCCATAAAACTGGCATAACATGTTTCTCATTGTGTGGGACTGGTGTAAGAGGACTAGCGCGTCAATTATTGTGCTCATTATATATGCGAAATAATACTGTGTGCACGTACTTAATCTTGATACTTAACAGCTTTATATCAGTAATTTCATACGCAATAATATCATGATTCGTATGTGTACCGATCCGATCGCACAAATATTATGTTGAACTGAGTCATCGAGAATCATCATAGATTTAATAAAATTGGCCCCCGTTTGGGGGATAGTGCCGTCAGTATACCTCATGCAGTGCACTGTGGAAGTTACTTAAGGTTCTCCGCGGCGTCCTTTTGGCCGCTCTCCGCAACCCCTTTTATTCCTTTTACTGTACTTCCGTTCATAGTGTCTTTCTTCCATCTTTCCTTGTCTTAACAATTTTTTCAACTATATTTCCAGCGCTGAATGTCCTCATAGTTCCCTGCAAATGGCTTTCAATCTAAATTTTAGATTCCAGTTAGATTGTCGTATTGTACAAATCGATGTTATGACTCCATAAATGATGAAAAATAATCTCCATTCAGAACAACATATCTGTCATTACTACGGATTAGTCCTGAACTGAACACACCTGTGGATTACCTAACCGTGACAATATAAACTAAGAGAGAGAGAGAGAGAGAGAGAGAGAGAGAGAGAGAGAGAGAGAGAGAGAGTATCTTCCACAACACAGTAAAACACATTCGGAGATATTCCTGTTTACCATCGCCGTAAAGGATCAAGTCCCAGATCTCGAGTTCGCCTTGCTTGAAAGCTGTTGCGTGTCCTGAATCTGATTCCTCTAAGGAGCTCGCTGGGAGAAACAGCAACAAGAGAAATCTGTATAGTGGTGGTGTTGCAAGTATCGTTCCGAGGCCATTTACTTAATATGTTGTTAGATATCACTTTCATCTTTGCCATGGATTGGTTTCGATTTTATTTGAGTGATTTTCTATGTCTTGAAGAAAAGGTACTTAATAATGTGTTTAAACTTATTTGTATGCATACTTACATACATATATATGTATAGATATATATATATATATATATATATATATATATATCTAGTATAATATATATATATATATTATATAATATAGTATAGAATATATATGTATATATATATATATATATAATATATATATATATATATATATATATATACATATATTTATATACTATATGTATATTTGTAAGAATGTTTGTATTAAGTTACACATTTCCTTTAATACCTAATTCGCTCTACCTCGGAATTAATATATTTTCATATATGTTAACCAAAGTGGAATTTTTTTGCTGATAAGAAATTCGTCGGCTCATGGGCATGAACCACGGAACTAAGAATTCAGGACGTACAGTAAAGCGCTTTAAACCACATGGCTATCACGAGATACCCTTGTGTTTTAAAATGCTTCACTATAAGTCCTGATTTCTTGGTTTAGTGGTTCGCGTCCATGAGCCAACGAATTCTTATCAACTAAAAAGTTCCCCTTCAGTTAACTTACATGAAACTATATTAATTCCGCGGTAGAGCGAATTAGTTATTAAGGACATTTGTAGCTTAATGATATATATGAAATCACATTCGAGGTGATAAGGCTCAATTTATATATAGATATAATATATATATTATATATATATATATATATAGATATACATCATGGTATATATACTATGGTATATTATAACATATGTATACATTAATATATATATTTTTATATCTATACATATACATATATATATATATATATATATATATATATATATATATATATACACTTTCCTATATTTTGATGTATTTCTAAATTTTAGATATGTATATATATATATATATATATATATATATATATCATATATATATAATATATATATATATTTATATAAATACTGAAGAATATGTTGCAATTAATAATCTAATTCATTGCTAATTTTGTACATCCTATAACTTATTTTTTTTTTTTTTTTAACGGATCCAAAACAAATATCTTCGAATTTAGCGATCAGATTGCCAGAGTCATGAAATATTCCTCTTGACTATGGAAATGGGATATCCACGAATGTGGAATGTTTTGGCGCGCGCGCGAGGAAAAACAAAACTAAAGCACAAAAAGTAAGAATGGGGGTAAAAATAAAACCCGAAATAGGATGAACCGCGGAATCGCTGAGCTTTGCATGTCATATTAACTTTTATACTTTTTTCACTTATTTTTTTTTTATCTAGTGTCCTTGTTACATGATGATGGGGATGGTCGCATTGGAGACTGGCCTAGAAGGGGGATGGGAGGGAACGGAGTTTGGGTTTGTTGGGTGGGGATGGGGGCCAAGGAAGGGTAGGAGGAGCCAGTTTAGAATCATACCCGGAATTGTATTTCGGGTGGTATCTGTCGGTCTCCCTGTCTAGTTGATTCGCGGCCCCCTGTTTAGTCTCTCGGGTGTCCTGTTTTTATAATTCCGTTATCCATCTCACCTTTTGTGCTTTTTCTTTATTTGTTTGGGAATTTAGAATTTTGTTTCATTTTTGTTTTGTGATTTTTCTTTCTGCTGCTCTCGAATGGTTTTATTTTTTTCTATTAAATGTCATAGCTGCTATCTTTTTGGCGTCACCTTACTGTCATCAATGAAAATTAATGTTGCAATGTTATACTATCGTATATTAATTAGATATTATTTGAGGAATGTTTTTCCTGGATTTCAGAGCGTTAAATTAAAAAAAAAAAAACTTAAGAGAAAAAACTATTTTGCTCCATTGTCTGTAAATCCCTGAGAGGATTATTTTCACATTTTATATTCAGGGGAAGCATTTCTCCTTTGTGATTCTCTCTCTCTCTCTCTCTCTCTCTCTCTCTCTCTCTCTCTCTCTCTCACACACACACAACCTATGCTTAATTGTTATCGGCTTTTATTTTTCTTTTGCTGTATCTCCCTTTCTTTCCATCCCCAGATTTAATCAATGAACCTTTTTGGCTTATCCGCTCCCGTCTTTGTCATTTATAATGAAAGAAGAAAAAGACGCGGATCAGGGAAGGCTTGAATCAAGATCAAAAGACGGGAATTAAGATGTCAGTGTAAGTCTGGCGAATGAGAGGCCCCAGAAAAAGAAATTTAAATTGCAGCCCTGTCAGGTGATCTTTAAGGGCGAGAAGGGATTTTCCTGCTCGTGAGGAATATGAAACAGTACCAGTTGCTCTGCTGGATGGAGCAAAGTGAGACACCAGCTCACGAAGAAGGAAAGGAGACGAAGCTGATGAAATAGTACGAGAATAACTTAACAAAGACCTCCTTTTTTATATACAATTGACCCCCGTCGTGGGGCTAGTGCCATAAGTGCACCTCACTCGGGGCACTATAGGCATTACTTCAAGTTCTTTGCAGCGGCCCTTCCGTCTCTAAATACAAGCCCCTTCATTCCTTTTATTGCACGTAATCCCATAGGGAAGTAGCGCCGTCAGTGCACATCACGGGGTGCACTGCTGGCATTGCTTAAGGTTCTCTGCATTGTCCCTTTGGCCCCTAGCTACAACCTCCTCCATTCCTTTTACTGTACCTCCTCTCATATGATCTTTCTTCCATCTTGCTTTCCGCCTCCTCCTAACAATTGTTTCATAGTGCAACTCCTACCACGCCTTTAAAATCTCGTCTACTCTGCGTTTTCCTTCCAGCCCTGAAGACCTCATAGGTCCCAGTTTTCCAATTGGCATTAAAAAAAGAACTAATTCTGATGGCTACTCATGGCCTTTATTTGATGGCACTGGGAAACCTCTGTTTAGCCAAACAGCAGTTTTCATAGAGAGTAGTCCTTATGAATGGAAAGGTACTTAATTATTTGTTTTTATTGGTGTGATATAATGTAGCTTTGATGAACAGCCATATATCTAAACGTTTCATTTCTGGGATCTTTATAGTTGAAATAAACTGGAAACACATCACGTTCTGTAATGCATAACTTGACATCTACTCAAGGACTATTGTCTTGTATGTATTTGTCTTAGCAGTCAGTGCGTTAACTAGTGTATTCGTTCACAAGCAGAAATGTATTCGAAGGAAACTCTCCTCTTTTTCGGTATAGTTGGTATATGCTTTCTATGCTCGTTACTTGGTAGTTTCATATTTTTTTTTCTTTTTTTGTCACTTTTAAAAAGTACGATGATTACGTGACATTTTTTAAATAATCGATTTCAGTGCCGATTTGTGTTTGTTAGGAATGAACCCTGTAAATGGTACAGACAGTATGTAGGTATATTCGTCATGTGAGCGAGTTTAAAGTTCTAAGATATTGAGAGGCATGTGGAAAATTATAACACCTTACAATGAGGAGCGGTTCTTGCAAGATGTACCCAATTTTTTTTATTAATAGAAAGCAAAACTGGAACCATGCCTACAGAGATTTGTCAACCTTTAACGCTATCTTCATAAATTCCTGTGGTGGTCGCGATAGGAAAGAAAGTGTGATATTCATTGCTTAAAAAGTTATTTCTGGAACAGTGTCCGAGAAATATGTGGCTGTTGGTGGTTGGGGTCGGTTGACTGCGAGAAAAAATGTGGTGACTGGAAATAATCGAAATTGTTGTTACTTCTTTACTACCGCTGATAAGAAATGTTCGAATCCATCAGATTTATGGGTACCAAATAAAAAAAAATATATGCTCCCTGGCAGCTCTTATTTTACAACTGCGAAGGCGCCTAGCTGGTACCCATAAATATCTGATGGTTTCGAACAGTTATCGCCGGCGATATTGAAGTAATAGAAACGATTTCACAGCCACCGCCTTTTGTCTCGCAGTCAGTCACCCCCTCCCCGAATCCCTTAACCACCCCTTCCCCTCCCCTTCCAATCTCCCCCACCCCTCCCCCCACCCCTCCCCCTCCATCTCCCCCCCTCCCCCTCCAATCTCCCACTCCCCCTCCATCTCCCCCTCCCCTCCCCCTCCCCCTCCCCTCCCCCCTCATATCCCCCTCCACCTCCCCTTCCACCCTCCCCCCTTAATCCCTCCCACCTCCACCTCCCCTTCTCCCTCCCCCAGCCCCAGCCCCAGCCCCACCCTCACTTATCCCACATTGATTACTCAGATGTCGTTCAAGAAACAGCTTTCTGAGTGATGTATTTCATGAATTAAAGTTACTATCCACAGGCTTTCCCATCAAAACCACCTTAAGAATTTCGAAAGATGGCGTTAAAGATTAAAAAGTTCATGTAGGCTTAGTTCCAAGTTCTGTTTCCGTCGCATATTGCGGGTGATTCCAAAGCGACAATTTTCGTTTCGCCGAAGAATCTCTATCTCGGCCAGCAACCCTCATGATTGAGTCCCTCGCTGCTGCCTCAATTATTTCTCTGTCCTTCGAAATGTGGTAAGAACAGCGTGCAAACCACAAATGTCCTTTGCATCTTGGATTATTAAAATCCCTTGGCATCGATTTGGCCCCGGGAGCGGAACAAGATTTTGGCGCTAAGTTATGGAGAAAGACAGTGTGTCCTTCGCGTGCTATGTCTTATTGAGGTCTGTCGTGAGATAAACAGCCAACGCCTCGCTATTATTCATGTTGTTTTCCTGTTTCTCCTGCTGTTTCGTTTGATTTATTCCGATCTCCTGCTGTTCTATGATGTTGCTATGACTGTGTAACTGTAACAGGTTGTTTTTTCGTTTAATTTGCATTGGTCTTTAGCGTTGGCGAGTATTTGTGCAAGATTTATTTTGACTGTTTTCATCCTTTGAGCAGGTAGGAGGTCCTGCTAAAAAACATGTATCCGATCAAGCACACGGACACAGCCACACAAACATATATATATATATATATATATATATATATATATATATATATATATATATATATATATATATATATTATATATATTTGTATATATATATTTGTATATATATATATATATATATATATATATATATATATATATATATATATATATATATATATATATATATATATATATATCAGAGAGAGAGAGAGAGGGGGGGTTCGCGGCTTTAAGTCTTAAGACAAATGAAATTTGAGTAGATTCTACCGTAGGCTCTTGTGTTACTCATGCTTGAATGTGTTGATTATTTCTAACTGTTGGATGATAAAATCGGAATAAAAATGTACTATTTATTAAAATAACACTGGGCCCATCAGCATAGAGTTCGCTCAAAGTACCACTTTATCAGACAGGAAAACTCAGACAGGAGTATGAAGCTTAGCTTTACAGAAGCACTAATATTATAAGCTATTGTTCTCCAGCTGGATATCACAATATACACTGAATCCTTTAGGGAAATGAAGTCTTCTGTTTTTTCCTTGTCAGACTCGTCTAATGTGGTTTTTTTCTTTTTTTCTCTCTTATTGTCGTCGTACGACCATACAATCTCTCTTACTTGTTTTCTTGTTTTCTACCGTCGCTGCTAAGCAGATCCCTTAATGTCAACCCAAGGAAATTTATGAAAAAGTCATGGTTTGGATCAAACCAGTTTCATCTTCTGTTGCAGAGTTTACGGCGATTTCTTTTATGAGTTTGGCAATTTTTATGGTTAGTTATACAACGTCCATAATTGCTATAATATGATATTTGTATTTTCATGGAGTTCTGTCACGTGAAGATGAATGTGTTACGGCTTTTTCACATATTTGCAAAAGAATATCAAAAGATAAAAGTGTTCATTTTGTGGAATATTAGAAACAGTAATTCTTTAAATAAAAGTGTATTATTCCCTTTGGTTTAAGAGTACTAAAGATTTCTCATGCTTGTTTGGGTCCTTAGAAATTTCGTTTAATCTTATATTAAGCTTCAGAGAATGAAACTTCACTTATCTTTGACTGAAAGAATACGAAGTGAACTGACTTATCGCTCTGCAGTATTGGATTTTAGATAAGTAATTTTGACTCTGTGTAGAAGAAACTGCGAGGATTGAGTGCAAGGAAAACGACATCCGATACCCTAATGGGAATCCAATGGCTGTAAATGTTGTTTTGGCCATAAAGCTCTTCATTGCAAGTTTTGGGTGTGTCCATAATGGCTCATTTATCCCCGTCTGGTAATGCAGAGAGAGAGAGAGAGAGAGAGAGAGAGAGAGAGAGAGAGAGAGAGAGAGAGAGAGAGAGTATTGCGCTTCCTGGCGGTTGTTCTTGGTGGTTTTGGGTTGACATGAATCTTCCACTTGGGATGCATCCCCCTCCTCCACTTCTCCCAAAGGAGGTATATCCTCCTCCCTCCCCTCTCCTGAATAAGACTCATCCATTATCTCTGCGCTTACAGGAAGGCGACTAAGCCTTTGCTAGAGATCCTGTGTCGAGGATTTGAAAAGTACTAAACGTAGGGTGGTGGTGGTGGTGGTGGTGTTCGGTTGAGTATTATGGGACGGAACACGAGAAAGATTAGGTAGAATCGCTTCGATGGATACTTATGTTCTAGAAGAATTATATGCAAGATTATAAATATATTGCGATGATACCATTCAGTTTAGCCCTACTCTTTCTTTCCCACCTGTTTGTATCCTGTATGCTGTTGTAGAGTATTTATTATACATTGCGCAGAAAATGGAACTGAAGGACGAAATCATTAAAATAAAAGGTTATTTTTTCCTGTAAAAATAATGAATCGAGTAAAAAAAGATACAAATAAAAACCAAGGAAAAACATAAAGAAATTAAAGTGGAGGACCTTTAAAACTTTTTTTTCCAAACATTGGTAACTTGGAGTCAAGAATTACGACCTTTTCCAGAGGAGAGTCTCAGAGAAAGAAGTCAAATTCACAAATGAGGGCAACTATGATGCATGGTGTATTGTATCCGTCTGAAGAATTCGTTTGCCTTTGAAGATAACAGTCTTTGTTTTGGGGGATCTTTTGAATATTTCGCGTTTGCATCTTGGAAGACAAACGGCACACAGAAAAGGGATCAAAAGGCATCCGTTCACGTTCTTAAAGAGGCAGATGAAGTCGTCTCATCTCAGCAAACATATGACGATCATATCTTTCTCATCATTGCGTACATTTTTTAACGACCTCGGACAACCATATCTGACCAAAAGGATGTGATATTTTTAAATATTAATGTTATATGTTAAATTTCCTTTGGAAAAATTACTTTCATTAAATGATTCTTTTAATCTCTGCGATTGATTTCGACAACGAGAACATTCACTCTTGTAAACCCATCTTGAAAAAAATGGACGCCTTAATGTTTTACATTGATGTGAAACAATCAAACGGAAAAATATCCTAAATTTAATCCCACATTTATTTACTGAAAAGGACATGCAATTGCCCGATTAATGATTTTTTTAAATTTCAAATTCCAGCTGAGGTCTTCATTTCAACTAAAGGACAGATGTTCTTTCGTATTGTCAAATCTTGTTCTTCACTTTGGTTAGCTTACTTAAGCCTTTCAAGAAATATTGTGTTTTGGCAAATAAGGAAAAAGCTATTAGCCTTTTGTTTCTGTATTTTGATGATGAGCAAGTTGCACTTATTTGCTGATTATACTAATAGAAATAACGATAAAATTAAAGGGAAGGAAATTCTAGTCACACGAAATCTCTCAAAAAAAATAATAAAATTATAATAACCATTTCACCGTATTCGTCATTTTACGTACATTTCCGTTAAAATGACAGAGGCAACTATACCTTATGCATACTGCGGTTCAAATTCTAATTCACTTTAGGGATTTTACTTCACACGAACATTGAAAAAACGGTTGATTTTCCGATAGCATTTTTCTCGTAAAAAAGCGATTTGATAAGGATTCTTCGTCCTGTAGGGACTGTTCTTGGTTGTTTTGTTATTTTATAGACTAAATTCCTCCGTGGGAAGTGCGATTACATATAGCTTCCTCGTGCACCTGGAAGAATCTTTGGTATAGAGCGGCAACAACTCGTTATAAATACAGTTGACAGCTTCAGGCTAGTGGAGATCGACAGCTTATACAAAATGGAATATTGCTCAGTGCTGGAAAATCGGAATGCCAAGGGAAAGTGGGAAACAAATGAGTAGTTGGTGGAAACTGTATCGGTCTGAAAAAGGCAGCACGATAGGATATTTATATTTGGTGTAAAGTGATTCTATATGGGCCCTTTCATTACTAGAGCATCCTAAAGTATACCTCTTCCAATTATGAACGATATTGACCTCAGATAAAACTGTATTTTGATTGTGCAAGACCACCGGACAAACAAAGGTGACTTTTCTATGACTGTTGGACGTTCACCCCTGTGCACATGGGTGAACACCCAGACAGTATTAGAAAAGTCTCTATATTTGTCTGGTTGTCTGCAGACTCAGAATACAGTTATGTGATCTGAACATCTGTCTTTATTGGACGTTGTGTACTCTTGATATTCAAGGGGTCAATATAGACTCACTGAAACAAGATATAGATATCATTTTATGTCGCCTTTTTCAGATCAATCCAGTTAACACCAACTACTCATTGTTTTCCCAATTTCCTTTTGCCGCCCATCCCCAATTACGCACTACGAAGTTTTCAAAGCAGGTACAAGCCACTGCCTGTTACGTAGCTATATGTGTGTGTAAGGAATTGCTGCCCTCAAATAACTAAGATTATTCTCCAAGTTTGGATATCCTGAAAGGTCGTCTTTTTTTCCATAACTGTATAGCAGGATCATGATGTACACACGAAACTGAGACTTATCTAACGGCTGTAACAGGAATCTCAATGTTGTTGTGTTTAAGGATAACAGATCTAAATTCAGAATTGACTACCTATATATATATGTAAATATATATATATGTATATATATATGATATATATATATATATATATATATATATATATATATATATATATATATATAATTATATATATGTGTGTGTGTGTGTGTATGTGTATGAGTGTAAACTTAACTGATTATGCATGCGTTAAAAATAGTCATAAATATGTTTCTGCATGTTTCGCGCATATTTTCTTCCGCAAACTGCGTGTATGTGTGTGAGGAATATATAATGTGGGCATGTCTCATGGTGCAGAAAAGCATTTTTGAGCTGTCATTATTCCAGGGAAAAAAGAGAGAGAGAGAGAGAGAGAGAGAGAGAGAGAGAGAGAGAGAGAGAGAGAGAGAGAGAGAGAGAGAGGACGGCGCTGAAAGGAGCTCGTAAACATGATATTGAAGTGAATAGAATTAAGTGGTCCTTTGAGACACGGGAACTAAAGACATCAGGAGGGTCTAAAGGGGGTAAAGAATTTTATGAACAGACTTTGGTGTTTTTCTTGCCCTGTTTAAGCTTTCAGCGTCGACGCATTTAATTTTCGATTTTATTTCATCTCCGCCGTTATTGGATTCGCATATTGAAAGACAGCTTGTCAAGCAAAGAGGTTGGGTGTTTTATTTTTATTCTGGGTTTCTCGGAGCAGGAGAAGAAGGGGACGTTCACTAGTCTCGTTATTGCATTCTCTTCTTCAGGTTTATTGAACGTTTGATTTTCTTTTGGCACAGTTTATTGCATTTACCCGTTACAGAGTACGTTATCCGGCGAAATTCTTTTGAAAAGATCCCGTCTTAATTTGGCAGAGTACAAAGTCCAGCGTGCGAGAGGAAATCTGTATTTTTCCCCATAAAGTGAAAAGCCAAAGGTTAAA
>NC_087202.1:37528074-37530574 GCF_015104395.2 Macrobrachium nipponense | reverse complement strand
ACAAGTTGACGACTGTCTTTAGGAAATGTAATCAATACCGAATTTTGTGTTGCTTGATTGCGATTAAGTATGTAAATTGCATTTATTTTGTAGTTATTCATTCATGAAGTTCTGCATGTGCGCAATTACTTAAAATATTAATTTTATTTCATAAAAGGATGAGAGACAATACAGATACATTAAACTACACTGAGCTTTCTCAACACCACGTAACCTGTGTGCACCACAGTTGCGTTGGCTGCCTAATGTCCATGAATTTAATGGAATGTTAATGACGTTTTCTCACTCCAGTATCACAAGGTACATTTCCTGCATAGTATGATGATGACCTGACTCTCCTGAACTAGGGAATTGATAATGGGAAGCTGAATGGCTCGATTGGATCTGTTTGATGGATGTTGATCGTTTTTGGAATTTTTCACCCGAGGATTTGGAATGTATTCTTTTATTTGTGGATGTGCGACATTCTGAGCTAATTCTGCTTTGGTAAATGTGGTCATTTCTGTTTACTGCTATGAGATGTTCGTTGATATTTTTTATAAAATATCTCATCCCAAATTCATTTTGCTCTTTCTATTGAAAGTAAGATCTGAGAATAATGATAGGACGAATCGCTTGCTTTAGCTCTGCGAAAGTATTTATTTGAATAATTAACCTAGATCACATTTTAGTTCAACCAAAGCTGTTCAAGACTCAACAGGCTAAAAATGTTACGGATTTAATTAGTCATAATCAGTTTTTTGGAGTATACGAAGCGAGATTTTTTTTTATTAAAATTTTCACACCACACTGAAAAGCTCGGGAACTAATGGAAAGGTTCCGTATCAATATAGAGACTGAACCAACCGTGGGATGTATGTTGTAGTTATGTCTGGGTGAATTTTTTTTAGGTCTCGCCAGTCATTTTTATTACAGAGTTTAGCGGACAATATCAGACACCGTATTCAGATTACCAGATTCAACTTCAACCATTTTTAATAAATAAATCAATATGGTTTCTGTGCGAACTGAAATCACTTTAACGCTCAAATGTCTTAGATTCTCTAGATATTTCAGTCGCATTTCTTACTCACAAGCCTGGTGAGGCAACATATATTGGAGCTTTGTTCTTGGTTTGGTTGAAGTGCGACCAATAACACAGACAGATATACATTAAATTCCTTCGAAGTTCAGTTATCGTAGTTTTCTCAATTGTGCATCCCGTAGGGGGTTAGTGACCTCAGTGCACCTCATGATGCGCATTGTAAGCATTACTAATGCTTTGTGCACCGTCCCTTCGGGTCCTAATTCAATCCCTTTCATTCCTTTTATTTCACCTCCTTTCATATTCTCTTTCATTTTTCTTACTCTCCACCCTCACCTAATAATTTTTCCATGTTGCAACTGCAAAGATGTCTCCTCTTACACCTTAAAAACTTTTTTCCTCTCTCTCTCTCTCTCTCTCTCTCTCTCTCTCTCCCTTGATTTCCCTTTCAGCAATGAATGACTTCATATGTCCCGGCGCTTGTCCTCTGTCCTAAATTTGATGTTTCAATTCCAATTCGTATTTGTGCCATTTATAGTTGGCTGTATCACTGTCACCTTGTGGGTATTTTTCACAAGAGAAAAACTATGATTTTTGTGGAGTGGTAATAACCTATTACCCTTGAATCACAGGTAATTACAGAGATTCTTTTCCGTGTTTTATATTTGACGTCCTGAAGCATTCATAAGCCCTGCTCACTTCAGGAATTATTGATGATACGTTGAAATGTGTCACTGGTTTTCTCTTATTGCTTTATTCATGTCGATCTGTATTCACCAGATATCTTAACAACAACAAAAGAATCTTGATGAAACGCGGTAAAAACTATTCATTCGGTAACCACCTACAGATATTATATGGTTTTGACGAATATTGATTGTGTCACCGCAGAACCATCTGGCGCATTGCCAAGTATATAGACGCCATTTAGGCACATAGTGTTTCATGACAGACTATTAATGATACTAAGGATCTGGTACTGCTATCCATATTTCAATATAATCAAAAATAATGAAGCTAAGAGGAGATCATGTTTCCACCATCGTCTATTCATGTTCAAATATTTCGAGAACGGATAAGTTTTGTGAAGTTTTAGAGGAATTTAATGCTTCATATAAGAATAAATATTATTTTTAGGGTTTCCATATGCTATTACTTGTTAGTTTAGCGATGATATGCTTCCCATACCTAAATAAGTAAAGTTTTCACCAATTTTTTGTCAACGCGTGTGTGCGTTTTAACAGAGCAAGTCGACAAAGGACGAAAGGATGGAATTTGGGAAATGACTTGGATAATTATTATGAAATTTTAATGATTTGTTGTCGTGGAAATCTCATCGCCCATATCAAGGACACGGTTTACGTTCTATGAGAAGATGCTGAATATTTTCGGTAGTTCTCTCACTTGGTTTCCTCCCCGCGCAAAAGTTCGGTGTTCCAGGTCAAAGTTTATGGCGGAGAGCTTTGCCTGCTTCTG
>NC_087202.1:37513074-37525574 GCF_015104395.2 Macrobrachium nipponense | reverse complement strand
TATATATATATATTATAATTATATATATATTACGTAATTATATATATATATATATATATATATATATAATATATATACTATATATATATATATCTATATATATATATATATATATAGATATATATATATATAGATATATCTATATATATATATATAATATATATATATATATATATATATATATATATATATAGATATATATATATATAGATAGATTATATATATATATTCTATATATATATAGATATATATATATATATATATATATATATATCTATATATATATATATATATCTATATATATATATATATATATATATATATATATATCTATATATATTATATATATCTATATATATATATCATATATATATATCGATATATCTATATTATATATCTCTATATAATATATATCTCTATATATATATATATATCATATTGAGATCTATAAATATATATATATATCATATATATATCTATATATAGATATATCACTATATATATAATTTTTAGATAGTGATACTAATATAATGATTAACCTTGTTTACATTGTTGTACCATTTGACTTACGGATTACTGTTGCTTACATGGTTGATTTCGTAACTTAGAGGGGTATCTGATGCAACTTTCTTACCTGTTCGGATCTTTTTTATTTATTGCGGAATTCAACAATTCGTTAAGTCCGATTTACTACAAAAGAGGAAGTCATTATCACGTTTCCTTCATATTATATGAACCTTTTGTGTATTAACTTTTATATGAACGTTGTAAGCTTCACAATTATGTTTTTATTTACTTTTATTAATACTTAATTCACAGTTTCTTAACATGAAATTCGTTTTTGGGGAGGTAATTTAACCTAAAAATCACAGTATATACAAGATGCGCGAATTCCTACATTCACCTTTCTTCAAACGATACCAAACCAAAGCTTTTGCGAAAAATCTGCTTATGTAATCTTTAGAGACTACATAAATAATTCTCCCAGGTTGGATGTAAAATGTCAAAGTTTTCACACGTATTGTTGAAAGATTCAACGAGCTTCAATAAATAATTAGTCTTAGGTTTGTAATGCCCTTATAAGTTCTTAATTTACTTTGTCATTGGCCAACTTTCTGTAAAAGTTTTGAATGAGAACTAAAATGAAAGAATCTGAATCTGTGGTTCTGATATTTCTGTTTTTTATTGTGAGTGAGCCGTAGATTATTATTAAATGCTCATTTTGGCCTCAAGTTTTCATCATTCCAGGCTATTTGAATTCTTACATTTAACAATCCTCATTAAGCTTTAATCTGGAAAATCCCGTTAGTATTGTTTGAAAACGTTAGCGTTTTATTCTTAGAACAAATCTCATGTTTAGAAGAAGCTGCTCTCTCTCTCTCTCTCTCTCTCTCTCTCTCTCTCTCTCTCTCTCTCTCTCTGGCTGGGCTAGATCTTAACACTTGAAAGATATTCATTTTTATATTTAGTATTAAGACTTAATAACGACTGAAAGGATTGTATACTTTTTTCGTATATATTAAGTGCCATACCTAAAACTGTTCAAGTATTAATAAAAGTGTTTGAATTCTCTGATGTCAGCTGTACAACTAAATATTATTTAACCTCTTTGTTTTTTTTTTTGTTTTTTTAGTCATATGCCCTGAGAACCTTGTCATCTCAAGCTTTTAAAAGTTTCAGCTTTCGTCAGTGTCATAAAATGTTTAATGAACCTGCTTACAGATAGCAAATAAACTGAATATTGTACAAGTCATTAAATTATGCTGCTTAAAGTTATTTTTGGCTGGAATAGGCTTTAATGACGAACTCTTCAGAATATTCGAGTTTGATACATCGGTGAAAGTGCCTCACAAACACTGGAAGTGTTCGACTTTAGTGACATCGAAATAGCAGTTCATATAGCATGATGTCAACGAGAGAGAGAGAGAGAGAGAGAGAGAGAGAGAGATGCGCAAGCACACATATTTTGTGGATTAGTAGGATGCATTAGCTTAGGGGTACCCTAACTTTTTATTGAGCTGTTAACCCCTTGGTCTCATGGCTACATCCTAAGCAACGCCTCCCCCTACACCCTCACAGTCCCCCCCCCCCCCCCAACCACCACCACACACCCTCCCAACGCCCATTCCCCCACATGCACGTCAGTTTCTCATTGTTAAGTCTGCTACAGATTACGCTATAAACAAATTTAGGCCCTTTTTACGTTAACCAGGTAAACTAAGTTTTCAATGCAACAAGGATAAGTTACACATACGCAGATTGTCTTTGCATTCGTGAAAACAAGTAAAATTAAATGCCCCTTTTTCTCCGACGCAATTGAGTTTTCTGTCCACTGTTGACCTAAGCCACGGCCCATAAAGCCCTTAGCCCCGGCCCGTGAAACTCAGCCACGGTCCGGTGGAAGCGTAGGTTGTTGGTACCTATAGCGCTGCCAGAAGCACGATTATGGTTTCCTTTAACCTAAAATAAGATAAGAACTAATGAGAGGGCTGCAATTTGGTATGTTTGATGATTGAAGGGTGGATGATCAACATACTAATTTGCGGCCTTCTGGCCTCAGTAATTTTTAAGATCTGAGGGCAGATGGACAGAGAAAACCGGGACACTAGTTTACTATTTCAGAAATCTAGAAAGCAGGTGTGTTTAGTGAAGGGATATTATAAAATAAAACCTCGCTTACGCAGAGGTTAACAACGTTCCGAGCAACATCTCGAGGAATACCAGGGTTTAGGTCCTCCTGTGACTCGTGCCGAGGGCATTCGATATCCCTGAGCCTTTTCCACGACCCAGAGGAGATAAGGTTTGCTTGAGAACTTTCACACGCTGCTTTCGTATCTGATTGGAGTAAGCACAAGAACTATAGTGGTATTCAGTTCTCAACACCCCTATATTTCTGAGAAATGGGAAAACCTATCTTCTTCCTCCCTTCTCACTCTGCCCTTATTCTCCCTCTCCTTCTCACCCCCTACCTCCCTTCTACCCTCCTTCCCACCTCCTACCCTCTTACAGCTCTTTCTGGCTCTCGTCCAGTGATGTGATTTCCCCATCGCCCTTATTTTCATCCGAATCTTTTTCAGACTTTTTAACTTTTCCCTTATTCTCTCTCCTGCTTCTCTGTGGCATCGTCATCATCATCATCATCATCATCTTTCCTTCACCATCCTTTTTTATTTTTTTCATTTTTTTCTATATTTCGTTTTGTATCTTGCTTTCTTTCCTTCGTCTTTTTTCCCCTAATTTTCTTACTCCAGCACTTTCCACTTTTTCCTTGTAATTTATGGCATACTCCGCCATCACCCCCTTTTATCTTTACGCCACGAATTCCTTACTTTTCGTCATGCCCCGTTATCTCTCTCTCTCTCTAACCGTTTTCCTCCCTTCCTTCCTTCCAAGTTTGTTCTTCCATTGTTACTACTTTTCCCAGTCTCCATTTTCTGTTTCTTCGTTTTCATTTCCACCATTAATTTGCTCTCTCTCTCTCTCTCTCTCTCTCTCTCTCTCTCTATTCATTGGTTATCTTGTTTCCTCTCCATAAGTCCTTTTTCCCCTTGCTCTACGCTGCAGCTCAAATTCCAGTTTCTTTTTGTATCGTTGTAATTTCCAAACAGGATTTTTTTTCCCTTTTTGTTTTTAATAATTCTTGATTAATTCTTTTCTGCGTTAAACTACTGCTTTCGTTTAGTTATGCTTTTCTTTTATCAGGTTCGCCCCTTGTCCTCACTTTTCCATTTTTGTTCTACATTTTTTCTTTCTTCTGTTTCTCGAATTTCAGGTTGATTTTTCCTGTCCTTATAAACACATTATCGATGTTGCTCCACGGTTTATGAAGGATTTTTCTTTCTTTTCCGTCCGCTTACATATTGAGTTTTTCTTATTTATTTTTCCTTTTCGTTTTACGTCTAGATTCTTCGTTTGTTAGGACTTTTTCTTCTCTTTTTAACTTCCTATTTCCAGAGTTCTCTTAACAGTTTTCCCTTATTTTCTTCCACACAACTCTCCTGCTCCCATTGGCCGCTGTCATTATCACCCTTCTCCTTCATCGTTCTATTATAGCCATTTTAATTCGTTCCTCTTTCTTATTGCCCTCTTTCTAATCCAGAATCCTTTTCCTCCCTCAACATTTTTATGGGAAACGTCTCCCTTCCTCCTTTGGTCACCGTCTCCTGTCTTTCATTACTTCGCGAACACGGCGTTTAATTTGAATAAAATCGGTCGCTGTAATTGAAAGGAAACCATCTTTATTCACTGTCACATGTAGAGAACTTGGAGGCTCCTCTCTCTCTCTCTCTCTCTCTCTCTCTCTCTCTCTCTCTCTCTCTCTCCTTTTCAGATTGGGCAATATGAAATATTTGAGGGTGAACCAATACCTGAACTTTTTTCCGTCTCTTTTTCGAGTTTCCGGGAAAGCTGAGGACTTTGAAATTTTATGTAATTTTATGTGTATGGTGGTTGTGGACGAGGAAGAGAAAGAAGGGATTTTTCTGAAATGGATAGTTCGTAGGAATTCACGCGCACACACACACACACAGTATAAGTCGAAATGCTATCTCGTAATCATAATGACTGCGTTTTTATTATCATTAGAGAGAGAGAGAGAGAGAGAGGAGAGAGAGAGAGAGAGAGAGAGAGAATCATAATAACTACTTTTTTATTAGTATAAGAAACAGAGAGAGAGAGAGAAATCAAAATTACTGCTATTTTACCCTCTTGATGCGAGGAGTACCTGTCAGAGGTCATCCCGCCTTTGATGAACTTGTCTCACTCAAGACTGTTATTTTTCTATTTTATTTTCCTGTTTGTGAATTACAGCAGTCGGCTTATTGCCCAATACCTAATTGACTATTTAGGGAAACCATGGTGCATAGGTAGGGTCTACAAGGAAACGAACCCTTTTCTTTCCTTTCTTTACGTGTTTTTGGGGATCAAACGCACGATCCTTGGATGTTACCCTGTGAGTGCTACCAATTGCGCCACGAGGACCAGAGAGAGAGGAGAGAGAGAGAGAGAGAGAGAGAGAGAGAGAGAGAAATTTATTTTTGTAACCCGGGCGGGCAGGGGAGATCAGGGAATTATTCGTGATATCTATTGACTAGATTTTAATGAATTGATATCCGGTTACGTATTGTTGTTCCTGGGCCAAATTGATTGTTATGGTTGGGGAGGGGGGAGGGGGAGGGTCATGCGCGTTATCGCTATTGACGTGTTTTTCACCCGACTGCTGCATTTACTTCCTCTTTTGCAATTACAGCGGACACCGCCTAGCTGCTGTGATGGCCGCTGCTTTAATTCTTCCACTTCTGTGCGCTTTTTTATGACCCTTATCGCTAACGATCAGTAGAAAGCTTTTGCAGCCGGGTTTTATCGGTTTGTGCGTTTGCATTTCGACGCAGCCTTTGTTTAGGTTTGTTTGTGATGGCTGCGTGTGGTTCTGTCATATTATGTAACATGACTTGCAGATGAAATGAACAGAATGCTGAAGAAATTCAGTAGCTCTGGTTATAAAAGCAACCTAGTTGGACCTTTAAGTTTATAAAGGTTATATATAGATGCGGTTGCCATCTCTCTGAAATTTGAAGCATTTCCCTGACTTTGAGGTAAATTTCTTTCTATGGTGGTTACCATCATTGTTGCTTATGGGGGCAATTCTAAATCGTTAGAACGACCTCTGCCATCTTTAGCACGATCTTATTCTATTCAGCCTGCGGCAAGCAAAATTAATTCCCATTACCAATTATTAGCGCTAACACGTCGTTTCACATGAGGAAACATGCACATAAAACGTTTAAGGGCCATGACGTATAGTTAAGAAATTTATCAAGATGTTACTGACCTGTGGCTTGTGGGTATTTGTGGGCTTTCTTGATACTGTTTTCCTCGTTGCGACTAGACTACAAGAGGAAAAACTCGATTCAAGAAGTGCTGTAGCTGTATCTGCATAATAAAACAACATTTCTCAGTGTACTGTACATACATATGCAGCACATCCTTCATATCAGAGCAGTTGCTCGATTATCATTGTTTATGTTAAACAAAACTGGTAGGCATACTGCAGTTGTAGACTATGGGATGCCCCTTGTTTTGCTCAAATTAGCAATACTTCATTTCTCTCTTACTCAGCATAACTGATCAGTAATATCAGTTAATAAATTCACCACTAGAAACGAAGATTTGGGCTGTTCGTTACGGTTTAAACAAGGTTTGCGTAATTGTTACCAGCTTTCGGGAACCCTGGCAATGTTTTGGTTTGGTGTTTTGCGTGGAAATCTGTAAATGACGACTGCATTTCTGTTCTGATTCGATTACTTGAAAGATTTTGTAAGCCAGAGGTCACCACTAATTTGACTTCCTTTGATTTTTATGACAGTTCGGCCTTTAATCTCTTTACATTTTCATCTGGCTTTTTATTGTGTATAAATGTTTGCTATTTCATTGTTTTTATCTTCTTACATATGACAACTCTGTAAGCTAGGTCAAGTATTGTATTACCGATAATCTACTTCACAAAAGATTGGGTATCATAATACATTTTGAAACTACGCATTTGTAAATTCCTCTCTTTGAGACTTAAATGTTTGAACTAACTTGAAATTTATATCATATCAGATAGAATATAATGTATTCAGAATATGTTTGAGTCAGATAGTTTCTTTATAAACCTTGTATATGGATAAAGATTATCACAAATTTCAATTTTGTTACATTTCGATAAATTTTGTCAGTTTCAAACCTGTGCTAAGATCAGGGTGAGGATGGCAACGTAACGAGTTAACTTCTAAGTCCAGTAGTTACAAAATATCACGAAGAGAAATTAAAAACTTTAAATGGTTCTGGAAAAGGATTAGTCAGTGCAGTGTACTACGACGAACATCGCTTTGAAGTTGAGGCTTTTTATGAGGACTTCTGGAACTCTTGCGCGTTTACTTAAAAAAGAATAAAGAAGTTCCTTTTTCCGTCCGTATTGCTCCAACGTTACGGCGACTTAAAAGCTTTAAGGAGCCTAATTTACTTATTTACTTCAATCTCGCTTCCGAAAAGCGTTGTTATCTTGGACTATTTTGGCTCTCTCGTTACGGACATTACCCAGTTCCTGCCTTGAATATCCATTGACAGAGATATCATGAAAGTCGTTCATGAAATGACAATGATAAAGAAACATTAGTATCCTCAGCTAATTTCTTCTCTGAGAGAAAGAAGAAAATCACTGACTGAGGAAGAAACGGAAGAAAGGAACAAAATCAACGAAGTGGATAAGGAATTGTCTTCAATCACGTCACCATCCCAGGCCGGAGCAGTTCGGTGCAGTTTAATTGTGCTGGAGAATTATCCCATTAGCCGATCGGTGTGTAGCCGGCTTTCAATTATTCTCGATAGGGATGGGGAAGAACCTCGATTGGTGGGGGAGGGGCTGGGTAGTCAACTGTAGGGGAAATCCCTTTGTAACCCCCTAATGATGTCTGAAGTGTGGGTCCTTCATCAGGGAAGGAGTCTTGCGGTTGATGACATCTGTTCCTGCTGACTGTCGTTGTTGTGCATTGTACCAATATTCCACGAATACTGTTTTTACATACATATGAATATAGGTTTAATTCTGACATTTTCTATGTGTTCTTTCTATATACGTAGATGTTTTATGGATAATGGCAGTATGCTGCTTTTTAAGTTAGGGAATTTTTAGTAATTGCTTATGAGGACAGCATCCTCCCAGTAATCTGTTATTACTGTTTATTGCCGATACTTCATCAGTATCATTCGTCGCCCAACGATTTCTCTCTCCGTCCTTAAGATGAACACTTTTCATCTACTTGATATTCGTTTTTAAATAGATGTAAGGCAGAAAATTATTGCTATATTTCAAAATTTAATATTTTTATTTATCTCTCTCCCTCATCCTCTCTCACCCTCTCCCTCTCTCAAATATAATCCTCTCTCTCTCTCTCTCCTCTCTCTCTACTCATCTCTCCCATCTCTCTCCCTTCTACTCTCGCCTATCCTCCCTCTCCTCTCCTCCTCTCTCTCTCTCGTCGCTCGTCCTCTCCTCCCTCTCTCTCCTCTCTCTCCCGACCCTCTCTCTCCTCGTCTCTCTCCATCCCCTTCTCTCACCTCCCTCTCTCTCTCTCTCTCTCGCTCCTCTCCCCTCGTCTCTCATCTCTCATCCTCTCCTCTCTCCTCGCCCTCCTCCCACTCTCCTCTCTCTCTCGCTCTCCTCTCACTCTCCTCGCTCTCGTCTCACCTCTCTTTTCCCGAAAATCCCTCTCCTCCTGTCTCGTCCTCTCTTTCCACTCTCTCTCTCTCTCTCTCTCGTATCCTCTTCCTCTTCATCTCTCTCTCTCTCTCTCTCTCTCTCTCCTCTTCCATCTCTCTCTCTCTAAAAGACATTGACAAAATCCGTGAGACACATCCACTACGCAACGAAGCGCCGTTCATCTTTTACGATAAGTAACAAGCAAAGGACGCATTCTCCGATGCGGGTCAATTCCGTGATGGAGACGTCCAGGTTCCGCGCTCGCCTCTACCCCCGGAATTAGGTTACGGTGCATCTATATACAGCCGCGTGCGCCTTCCTCGCGCCCATACACATTCCCGGAATGGCATCAATATCTTTCCGATCCGTTGGAACCTTATTCTTTACGACCCATCCTCATACTCGGCCGCAATTGGAGCCGATCGGGTTTCTGCGGAGGCTGGTAGTTTCATGTTTTTCGTTTTTTATTTTTTTTTATCTGTGTAGATGTAAGTTTTTCATTTGATTTTACTTCTTGTAGTGTGCAGGGATGACCTTTTTGTCATTGTTATGGTGTGTATGTACAAGGTTACCATTGTCTTGTTTGTGTATGTAGGTTGCATTACTTCTGCGTGAAATTTACAAGTTTTTTTATATTCTTCTTGCTATCTTTTAGATATTTGTTGCTGCTGTTTTTTTTTTTATTTTACTCTTGGTGAGAATTGCATTTCTTTTATAGATATCTCACATATGATCATAATGATAAATACTTTGCAAACACAACTGGAACGTTTTTCATAAAGTAACTGAGTCGTGAGTGCAGTACTAGCAAAAGTGCCTTGAAAGTATGCAAAATTTTCCCTGGAGTGGATAGTCTCAATTTTTTTTTTTTTTTTTTTTTTTTTTGGTGGAGGTGGGGGGTGGGGAGGGGGGTGGAGGGTTCTCGGAAATCTTCCGATATGAAGTTGCTAGCCCCATTCCTTGGCTGCCTTGGCTGCCGCCTTCCACAGTCGACTGAAAACCACATATTTTGTGGTTGAGGAGTTCTAACTTTTGGTTCTTAGCAAGTCTTCTGGGATAGATAAGGTTGCTAGTATCTGACTACGATCCCTAAGACTAGACTTCCCATTAGGTAGTTAATTTCATGTGTAGGTCAGCAGAGGAGGAAGGAATTTTAGAAATGGTATTTGGTGACTGTTTTGGCATAAATGAATACCAAAATCAAATACAGAGAGAATTAGATATTCTTAGGCGATAGCTGGGTGGTACTCCCTTATGATATAATGGGAAGCATTATAGCCTCAATTTTCTCCACCTTCCCAAGTCGGTCCCTAAGTCATATAAAGCGGACATCAAAATAACAAAGTGCTGTTGAAAGGGAAGTTTAAATTGACTCCCTGAAAAAGTTTTGTAGCCGATCACGTGAGAAATTCTGAAGTCCCAGAGGCCTATCATTCACATCCATTGAGCTTTTGTGTGTGAGCGCCCTGGCAGCAGCCTCCCTTTCCTCTCGCCTCTATTCTTTCTCAGCTTCTTCCTTCCCAATTCAGTCTGTTTTATATTTCTCGTGACCAAGCTTCATTTTATGGTACGGTCTGCATTTCATTTTTCCCCTCCTACTTAGGTATTTTTATTTATTTTTGATGTCCTTCGCTAGGCCTCAGGTTCGACCTGTCCCCTTCTCCTTTTGCGTGATAGCCGTCGTTCTCTCTCTCTCTCTCTCTCTCTCTCTCTCTCTCTCGTTCCTTCCGTCCAGCATTTTCCTTCTGTGTCTTCTTTCGGCTCTCCGCTTTCGCTGGCCGAATCGTTTTTTATCTCCTAATCTTCCTCCTGACTTCCTCAGTCATTGTCCTCCCCCTTCAGCCTCTCCACTTTTGTCTTCCACTTCCCGAAAAGAGATGGCGTCCCGTTCCGTGATTTATTACATTTTCTCTCCCCCTCCTCCTCCTCCTCCTCCTCCTCCTCCTCCTCCACCTTCGCCTTAACCAGCAGTTTGCCTTTCCTTTACGTTTACTCTCTTGCCTTTCTTAGTCTTTATCTTTATAGAATTTGACGTGCACAGCAATGATTGTCAGCTTCCCTGAATTCGATTTCCGTAAAAACCTCAACATTTTTAATTGTTTATGATAGCAGGTCTCCCTTGGCTCAGTAAAAACAAGCAATTACAACAATTCCTTTTTTATTCAATCATAATCAACCCTTCACTTCGATAGCGAAAGATTGCTGGTCCCCTTCTTTTCATCTTTATTAATATGAATTCTTTATTCATATTCTATCCGTCATATGATATTTATCTTTTCCAATAACAAGAGCCACTATCAACCTAATTACTTTTGACGCTTTGTGTATAATTACTTTTAAATTTCATTAACCTTTGGGTACGCTTAATTTTAATGCCTATTTACTTTTATTCTTGTTTTAGAAATGCTGGCAGCATCTGCGTTCTATTCAGGTTAATCCTGGCTTTTGCTTTCTACATTAAGTTTCATGTAGTATTCACTGTTTTCAGATACCATGAGGCTTTTATTTTCTATTTTTATTTTATTTTATTTATTTATTTATTTTTTGCTTGGCTACTTTCCACGTTATCAAAGTATCCTATTTTACCTCTCCGCTTTTATCCTACTTATCGCAAATATTTTTCGATCTCATACTCTTCACAACTGTTGGTCAACAAACGACTATTCATACACAATTCTCTCGTTTCCATTTCCTCGCTTTTACGTATTATGTATTTTTCCTTGGCCCTTTCTCTCCCCTTGCACACTCTCCTCATAAATATCCTGTCTCCACAGCATCCTCACTATGGTCTTCTCAGGGAGGAATCCTCCTACCAAGGCTTTACCTAAGATACGCCCGTTGACCTATTCTCTCTCTCTCTCTCTCTCTCTCTCTCTCTCTCTCTCTCTCTCTCTAACCTGGATTTTATATTCATTTCCTTATTTCAGTGGAGATATCTTTAGAATATTAGCATAAACATCATATTGCCAATTTAACCAAAGAAATTATCTCGCCATTCATTACTGCGTAATCGACCGAGGTGTTGCCAAACCGTGAAACGCCTTTCGATTAACTGGGCTGCCAACCCTCGCATTTCATTTATCCCATGCCTTTATCTGTTCTTTATCTCTCTTCCTTCACTTTTCCTCCTCCTCCTCCTCCTCCTCCTCTTCCTCCTCTTCCTCTTCCTCTTCCTTTCCCTATTGGTCTATTTCCATCGCTTTAATTTCCTGTTTCTCATTCTTCGCGTCCTTATCTCTTCGGAGCTTCGTTCGGCCGGTGTTTCCTCCCTCGTTTCTGGCTTAGCGGTCTCTTCCTCTTTAACTTACTCGTTTACGTTTTCTCTCGCTCTCCTTCGATCGTTTTCTTTCGAATTCTCATTTTCTTTCGCGTCTTAATAATAGTTAGTGCTCACTCTTTTCTCTGCTTCTTATCTACTGGGCAGGGTTATCTAATGATTGGCGTGTCCGTCCGCCCTCCCACCTGTCAATCTGTCCGTCTGTTTCAGAACATCTAAACTTCAATCTCTGAGTGATGAGGATTCAATATATTCTGTAGAGGATCTATCGGTAAAGGTTAAGGTCATAATTGAAGGGTAAACGTCAAAGAGAAAATAACTTTTGTCATAAACTTTAAAATAACTCGATAGAGCCTTCCGTGTGATAATTTATTTTCTTATGCATTTGGTCTGTTTAGCTTTTTCATTTGTTCCTGAATATATTCATTAGTTCTGTTAGTCCTTCTTCGCTAGTTCTGTTTCGTAGTTTCTTCACTAAAGAGTTCACATGTCCTTATTATTAGACGATCTTTATTCTTACTCTGAAACTCTACATACTATAGTAAAACCAAAATGACAGCGAATATCTATAGTACGTTTCCGGCGTCGCCGCTCTTCATAAACCCATGACCTAAGTTGGGATGCAATGTAGATGTGGCAAAAACGCTGCCGTATATTCCTTATACCAGGGCAAGAAGGGTAATCACTGAAGATATAAAATGAAAAACTGAGATTTGATGACGATCAAAGGATGACTTGAAGTAAAAAAAAAAAAGAAAAAAGAAAAAAAAAGCTGCAGTAAATGGATATTTGATATCGCACATTGAACTATTTTGATAAGTTACGATGAGGATGATTTAGTTTCTATTCTAAATGAATTATACCAATGCCCAACATCAAGCCCAGACTCACTGATGAAAATAAATGATACAATGCGTATAAAAAATTATTTCTATTGGCTCCTCTTATGACTGCAAATTAAGTCGGCCTTGCCCCTAAACG
>NC_087202.1:37505574-37508074 GCF_015104395.2 Macrobrachium nipponense | reverse complement strand
CACTACAATGCCTCCTGCCCCTCTCCGCAGCATAAACTTTACCCTATTTCTCCACAATGCCACCACACTCGCCCCCTCTACATTCCCCCCCCCCCCCCCCTTCTCTCTACATAACCGTCTCTCCGGCCGCAGAAAGCTCGGTTTTACAAAGAGACCTCCTAGTCGAGTTTGGAAGTGCAGCGAGCAATGGATGGTTTGTTCTTGAATGGAACTGTAGGGATGAGAAAACACTGGCGGAAGGGCGTTTATTCCACAGCCACTCTCCTATCTTCCCCTACCCTTTCTCCACTACCCAACCCCCAAATGCGGCCCCCCTTTCCCTTAGAACCCCCTGCCCCATCCATTTATCGTGTTTCCGCCTTTGTTTGCCTCGGACAAGTTTTGTAACTCTTAATGTATATATTCGCAGCCTCACAAAAGGAGGGCGAAGATGGCGTCTTGGGATGTTGTCGAGGTGAAAAGAAAAGGTTATGCGTTTCTATGAAGGCTGAATGTAAATGGTCCTTTTTTCTTCTTCTTCTTCTTGCGTATGAGACATTTTTATTTTGCCTTTGTTGTGCTATTATGTCAACTCATTAGGAACTTTGTTATTCTAAGAAAAAGGCTCGTTAACCATAATGACTTCTTCATTCGGCTTCGGAAAGATTCCCGCCATACGAGAAACCTCCATCGTTACTTACTCTCGGAGGACCGAAGGCTTGGAAGGGAACTAATATCTCAAATGACTGTAGATTCGCCTTTTCCCAAATGTTCCCATTGTGGAGCCGTTCTCCGCGTTGAATTTGGTATTGTTTTCCCCCAACATAGTATTGTCAAGATGTCATTTGGGCCAACAGTGTCCCATTCTGCCGCCCCCGCCCAACCCTTAGAGATGATTGGGAAGTCTTAGTTATTTCCAGGTTTATTCATTAAACTTCGCGTCATTCACTCACAGCTTTTGTGAGGAAAGAATGCTTTTCGTTATACGTAAGGAATAGACAGAACATGGAAAATCATTATTATTGTTATTCTGAATAAACAAAGATTTACATAGGATACACAAATGCCACTAACCTGGACACCAAACTTCCAAAGAGCAGATTCAAAAGAAATGTCTAAGATGATAATAGTAATAAAAACATTTGCTTCAAAAAATCCAAAAGGAAGTTGAATAAACCTTAGATAATGGTGCACACGCTGCCAGGATTAATCTCAAGAAACGACAGTATTCCTGTAATGGTTGGTAAAACAATCTGAATCTTATTTGGTTAGTATCACTACCCCAGTACCCTTTGTTTCCCAGTAGTGCAAGAAATGATACTTTTATTTCTTAAAGTACTGTGAATAATGGGGCTAAGAGACGAAAGATGAATTAACAGAGACATCAGAACTGGACCTAAAGGAAAGCCAGTCTGAGACTCGCTGAAAGATACCGACCCCAACTGTGATTGAGGCAAAGTACACAGTTTAAATATATAGATACTTGATGTGACGTCAAAAGCATTAGTGATAACCTGGTTCCATGTCCATTGTCAGCTCTGTAGGAACATAAATTAGTCATGTCTAAATAGTAACACATGTGTCTGTATTTTCGGCGTTCTGGCTGTCAAAAAGCTAGTGGCTATATTCAGAGGAGTTACATATCAACATAAGGAGCAGGTGTTTGAAACTTGGAAAACAGTGTTAGGATACAAAATGGTTGTAATTGTTTCCACCATCACTAGCACACTTGAGTATATCTGACAGAAAAAGGACATGTAAACTGTTTACCTCAAAGAGAAATCAAGATTAATTTCCGCCAATCGATTCAAATCAAACGCAATTTAGGCTTCAGCATAAACTTTCTAATACATTTGAACCCTCAAATATGGTCATCCCATTCCAACATCGATATGGATATGCAATCTTTGTTTTAACGTAGACGTGTTGCAGGCATTTATTCCCATTCTTTTATCCACATGTCTTTTTCCCTCAAAATAATGTTGCACCTATTGCCTTCCCTTTAACAAAAACAAAAATGTTAAAAAACTGCGCGGAATTAAACAATTCCATTTCAGCATTTTTTCTGTAGTGATTAATAGTTAGATTGGTACCGGATTTTTCCTTTTTGAAATAATCTCAAAATAGATTGAAAAGTTTAATGATGTTCTAGTTTAATTGAATGCAGAAAACCCAGGGAAAGGCTCAGGTTTACATAATCAAGAAGTCCTTATAAATACATGGAATAGAGAGCATTTTTACTTGTAAATAATCGTTCCCACAGCTTTATTGTGTAACAGGAATACTATAAAAGATGAAATATTTGCATAATGTTGAATGATATTTTGATAATCCTTTATATTACAAACGCTACGGTTCTTGTACGATTTCACTCCACCTGTATTTCGTACAACCAAAGTGAACTTTTCTTTTTTCTTGCAAGCGCTTTATTGTAAATGAAAAGGAACTTGTAATCACTATATGACCAGTATTTATAAGTGCAACGAGGTCACCCATGCAGTTGATTATGTCTGTGGTTGCA
>NC_087202.1:37500574-37503074 GCF_015104395.2 Macrobrachium nipponense | reverse complement strand
GTGTCCCTATGATTTTATGGGTACAATTTCCACTGGTATATCCCATATCCTTATTTTTATTTTCAGGTCTTGTTACTTAATAATATTTTCTCTTTCTCATCTACTCTGGTGTCCCATGGTATTGCGACATCAGTGAGTGTTACTTGCTAATTGATTTTGTCAATCAACGTCATGTCTGGTCTATTTGCACGTGTCACCCTATCTGTTCTGATACCATAGTCTCAGAGGATCTTTGCCTGATCGTTTTCTATCACATTTATTATTATTCTTATTAAAATTTCTATCCTATTAAGCAGGCTCCTTTCGAAAATAAGTCTTGAATTCCAAAGTAGTTTCACGGTCTCCCAGTCGGTTGCCATAGGATATTCTAGTTTTTGCACAATATTTTCAGGTTTTGTCTTTTTGTTTCAAAAATCATCATAAAAATGCTAAAAACAAAATTAAACTGAAAATGGCTTAAAATATATATCAATTTAAATGAAATATTTAACGCGTTTTACCCTCCTTTAGATGTGTGATTTTGTTTCAAAAATCTTTTAAAAAACCACATACATTTAAAAAAAAGTTTCAAGGCAAGGATCAATTAATGAAGGATGTTGAGAGCAAAGGAAATGATGGAAACATAAGATATTTCAGAAAACATTGCGGCA
Organism: Macrobrachium nipponense; assembly: GCF_015104395.2. Taxonomy (NCBI): domain Eukaryota; kingdom Metazoa; phylum Arthropoda; class Malacostraca; order Decapoda; family Palaemonidae; genus Macrobrachium; species Macrobrachium nipponense. The sequence continues at coordinate 37,502,424 of NC_087202.1, read as the reverse complement.
ATTACTGGTAACTACATCGGTTATGATATGTTAAAACGTTGCTGCTCGCGTAAACACTGAATTCCTTCTTGCGTGAAATTTGATGTCTGTTCTCGTTAAATGTATTTTTGTGACTAACTTACACGTGTAAACTCCATCGCCAATTACGATTGATAGAGACCGTGCAATACGCTGTATCTGTTACTGCATAATATTATGATTTGTATTGTGTGCTGTAAAATTTGTAAAGCAGCATTCACACCTGCTTATATTCTCTCTCTCTCACTCTCTCTCTCTCTCTCTCTCTCTCTCTCTCTCTCTCTCTCTCTCTCTCTCGCTGTTTAATAATTTTTTTCTGTTTTCGTCTATGACCAGTTACTGCAGCGTCAATATACTAATATGGTTTGCAATCTCTCTCTCTCTCTCTCTCTCTCTCTCTCTCTCTCTCTCTCTCTCTCTCTCTCTCTGAAACAAGAGTACATTAAAACCTATCTAATTTGAAACAAAACACCAACAAGAATGTGGTTGGAGAGGCCCGCAAACTCGAATATTTCTCGAAAAGTATATTAATTTTCGAGGTCAGAGGGTGACGAAATCGAAGCGGAATATTTCGAAGTTGTAAAGTTGTTCCTCCGAATACTTGATTCTGGCTCGAAATCGTTGAAAGTGATGTAAGTCCAACTAATTATAAAAATCATTAACGGTCCTTTCGACTTAGGTTACCATAAATGTCAAAAGTGTCAAAGGCATACACGCTGTGTCTATTGTATCAATGGTCAAGTGCACAGTTTCATCAAAATTATTATTATTATTATTATGTTATTTTTAGAGAACAACAGGTGTGTGTAATTGACAGAGCAACATGATTGTTAGCCGTGAAAGTATTTCCCTAAATACGAAATTAGAGCCTCTGATATCCTTGGTAGAGATATAGATCCTGGATTAACAATGAACGCCTGCAAAACTAAAGGTTCATCAGTACAGCTATTATAATTTTATTCAGTATATATATATATATATATATATATATATATATATATATATATATATATATATATATATATATATATATGTATGTATGTATATATATACATATATATATTATATATTTGTATATCTATTTATCTATCTATCTATCTATCTATATATAATATACAATATATACATTTTATAAATAAATAAATATATATATATATATATATATATACTTTTATAAATACATATATATATATATATATATATATATATATATATATATATATATATATATAATATATATATATATATATATATATATATATATATATATATATATATACATTTACATGTATAATATAAATACATATATACATATATATATATATATATATATATATATATATATATATATATATATATATATATATATATATACTTTTATATACATGTATATATATATATATATATATATATATATATATATTGTATATATATATATATATATATATATATATATATATATATATATATATGTTTATATTTTATATACTTTCTAAATACATATATATATATTGATATATATATCATATATATATATATATATATATATATATATATATATATATATATATAATGTAGCGTGTGTGTGTCTGTGTAAAACAAAACACTGGCATAGTTATAGCGTGCTCAGCTTGCAATAGTGAGGTCCACAGTCCTCTCGGTCAGCCATCACCAGCAACCTCCGAGGGAAAAATGTAAATGGTGTCAAAACAAGGCATGATTCGACCTCCAGCTCATTTGGGGCACCTGCCCAAAATCTATGGTCAAATAGAGCGTTGTTTCACCAACGAAAATTAAAATAAATACGCTATATTCTATTAGAAATAATTTTT
>NC_087202.1:37488074-37495574 GCF_015104395.2 Macrobrachium nipponense | reverse complement strand
AAGCCTGCGCTCCTTTAATCCCACTCCTTGCATAGGAAGTCATGCATCGTAAAACCCAGGGTCCTAATGTTACCCCTTCCATGAGAAATTGGGCTTTGTGAGGGACAGGGCTCCTTTGAAGAAATTTCTCCCATGCATGGCAATAAAGCTTGGGCTCCTTCCGTAGGAACTCGTGCTTAATAAAGCCTAGCTCCTCATAAGTCATTCCTATACAAATCCTTCATTTACAAATCTTTCGCAATGGGTGGGCACATATAAATTCAGTTCAATTGAAAGGTATCGCGTTAATGGCTAATCAGCGTTCAGCCACATTTGTCAGTCGATCTTAAATTAGTTCTCGAGCATTGCTCCTTCTCTCATTTTTGTTTTAATTACGTAAATCCAGTGTCATCAAATTTAAGGCTCTAAAAGATATGGTTTTCAGGTAAAAATGGACTCATTAAGTAGGTGACCCAGAAGCAGGAACGTGTGCCCGATAAAAGTTACCGTCGACAACATCAAGGGAGAATAAGTACTTTTCAGGAAAGATGGCACCAGCCAAATTTCAGTAGTGTAAAAAAAGAAAGAAAAAAATCCAAGATGAATAGTTTCCTTAGGAATACAGAGATTAAAATGCAGTTATCAGTATAAGTCCGATGTTTGTGGCGAGTCAAAACATATCAATGTAAAACCGCATATCATAAGGGCAAGTGTCAGTCACCCCATAACCAGATATTCCAGATAAGGTATTGACCTGAAAATTGCCGGTGTTATTTAAAAGCATTTTAAGCCAGATGGAACCAATATCACCTTAGGAATATAGACTCCTCCTCGCGGTAAATAATTTCCAAAGATCCTTATCCAGACACTCCTTTCGCAGGAAGGCTGTTGTCGGAATATCGGGGCCTTTAGAAGAATCGTAATCAGAAAGTCCATTATGATCCGAATGCCATGGGATGTGTTGCATGAAATGAAGGTTCCCGATAACTCATTATATTTGTATTGGCAATTGAAAGGTACATTTCACCATTGAATACTTAGATGATTGCTTATCATAATGAGCAGAATTATTGGAGTCATTACGGCTTGTCATTTCATGAGTGAGCAAGAGCCGGTTCAGCAGATGATGCGCGATTTATGATGGTAATAACTATCTTCCACTTAGGCTCTGAAATTGTAATTATCGAGCGAGAGGCCGTTATCATAATTGCCAAATAATTGGAAAATAGATGACTCAATTGGCAATGAAGCTGATTTTTTATATGGCGCATTCAAGTTGTTTCATTTAAAACATATGTACTCCTGCAAATCGAGCAGTCATTATTTTGCTGGTTAATCGCCTGAATTAGAAGCATAAAGCGTTGCTTTTGTTCTTTTAGAACAGTTAGTAAAGATGAAAGAGAGAGAGAGAGAAAAAAAAATCAACCTTTTACAAAATTATACGAAAGGACCTCTGTCGGTTTGTGTAAAATCTGTCCATAAATGTTAAAGTGTAACTCGGTTTTGATACCGCCTGCTTATATGAAGCGTAATTTCTATAGTTTTGATCACGGGAATAATGAGGCCATGCAAAGATTATGAATAACGAAACTAAAATGAAACGTACCCTGGTTGCTTCAATGAACACATTTTTCTTTGTTAATTAAATGTAACTTTGATGAAAAGCAAAGTTGCCTACACAATAAGATGTTTTGACTTCTTATTTCCAGATTCGTATTACGTAAACATGTTCAGTGAATGACATTTTAGTCCAGAATTTCCTTTCTAGTAAACTAGCAACCTGTAAGAAGGCAGATTTGTAATTCCATGTATAATAGTTATAATCATTATCCATACAATCAGATAACTATAACAGAAATTTTGCATAACTAAATTCCCTCAGGGGATGACTTTGAATGTAACAGGAGAACTTAAAGCAATACTTTCGCGAAGACAGTTGGTTTACATGAATTGTAGTTTATGAATGTTTATTTGTTTGTGATCGAAAGCTATCTCTCTCTCTCTCTCTCTCTCTCTCTCTCTCTCTCTCTCTCTCTCTCTCTCTCTCTCTCTCTCTCTCTCTCTCGGCAACCCAAGGAGGGAATAACAGTTTTAAGATTTAGTGTCGCCTCTTTCGGTTAAAGAGGAAACCCAAAAGATGCGCTGATATTTGATGAATATAAATTGCAATTCGTTTATTGTAAGTACGTTTTGTATTATTAATTTAATTTCTTAAGCGTTTACTCGGTAAATAAGTTCATGTTTTTATTCTTAGGTATTTCTTTTTATTCATTTGGTCTTTCCAGTGACAGTGCCCCCTCGTTTGTGGCACTGGTACGGTCGTTTAGAACTTCCCTTCCGAACTAATCTCGTTTAGAGACCTTTCATAGACTACCAACTACCTTTGTAAACTTTCCACATTTTCGTTCGTTATTCTGAAATAACCGGAATGTGAAAAGTGTCCTCATACAAGTGCGACGGTGCCCCTCCTAGAGAGACGTCTCGCCCAGCCTCCTCGTCCTGTCTTTGATTAGTTGGAACCCAAATCCATTATAGTAAGGAAGCTTGCAATGGTGCCAGACACGCAAACTCAGGATTCCTTGTGGTTGGTGATGGGATGCCATAGTGGCTGATGAACAAAACTGGCTTTCTCGTCTCTCTCCCGTAGGGGTGATTAGTCCTGTAGGCGTTACTGAAAGTTCTTTGCAAAGCCCCCTCGACACCTAGCTGCAGCCCCTTTCATTCCTTTTACTGTACTCCCGTTTGTATTCTCTTTCTTCCATCTTAGTTTCCACTCTCTCCTAACAAAAGTTTCATAGCTCAACTGCGAGGCTATCTTCTTGTTACACTTTTAAAACCTTTTTACTCTCGACTTTTCTTTCATAGCGGAATTACCTCATAGGTCCCAACGCTTGGCCAAAGGCCAAATTCTATATTCCATTCCTTTTCCCGTCACTCAAGTCATATCACATTGTCCCCTTTGCTAAAAAGGTTACCTATCTCAGTCTCGTAATTTAGAGCTGGCGGAAGTGCAGGAATATGTTGTTTAAGAGTCTTCGTTTTCATATGCAGTCAGTTAATGCAGTAATCATCACAAAGATAATTACTTATTTTAAATACTCGACTTGAGTATCCAACCGGGTCAGTTTTATTGCGTATCCACCTAATTCTTCAGGTCAACGTTATGGCAACTGTGGTCATCACGGTAACTCTTTGAAATGAGTATACATCATTTTCTAATTGCTGCTGCAAGATGGTGCAAGATGCCATTATCTTATAAAGGCAATTGATTGGAAAGTGCTTAGACACTGCCATGGTATTTTTCCAGAGATCCTGATTTTTACATTTCTTTTAATCACTGATTCCCGAACCTGTAAATTATAAAGGATTCAGATGGGGCATATAACTCATCTCAGTCCATGTACTGTCAGAACGAGTAAAGATATGAAATATTTTAATATCAAAATTTTTGCCTTTTCTAAATTATATTCCAGTTCTGATACATACCCTTCATAAACATGGGTATTTTTTATGACAATATTTTGAAATTGTATTTTTGACAATCTTTAAGCTAATATATTTGGAATTTAATTCGTACAACTAGTTTTTTACTCAGAGGAATAAAACCGTTCGACTTTGTTGAAGCAAGATGGCAAGAGTGTTAAATTCACTTCCATACAACACTCAAAATGTCGAAAATTTTAGTATAGTTTCGTTTCGATAGAAAACTTCAAGCGAGTAGAGTGTTAGGTTTATGCATGGGTGACTAGATATAGATTGTCAGCCAGAATCTTTGAGATATATTGAAAGTTGATAACTTGCTGGATATATATATATATATATATATATATATATATATATATATATATATATATATTAATATGGATATTTATTTAGAAACTCGTGTACGTTGAAAGAACAAGACAAGCAAAAATTGCGCCGAAGTTTCTTCGGCTCATTCCAGTTTTCTGTACAGCGTATAATCAAGGCCACGGAAAATTAGATATATCTTGCGGCAGTCTCCGTATAATGATGTATGAGCCGTGGCCCATGAAACATTAACCACGCCCCGTTGATGGTATGCCCTATATCGTTGCCAGACGAAAGATTATGGCTAACTTTAATCTTCAATAAAATAAAAACTACCGAAGCTAGATGAAGCCGGCACAATAGTTTTCTTTTCGTAGAACTAGAAGCTGAATAAACTCCCACGCCCTATTAACATGGGAAAAGAAGGCGAAAAGTTCCCTTTCCAACGCTGGCTTTCTCGCAACCGGTTTGGAAAATCCAGGGGGATGTTACTAACGAGGATAAATGAAATATAGCAGGTCTTAGCTTAAGTTCCGGAGGAGCCAAAGAAAGTGGCTGCTAACCAGGCACCATAACTCACAGAAAACGAGGTAGTTACGAACCGAAGATTATGTATATAATATAATACTCGCGGTTGAGTTAATGGTTCTTTTCTTTATTCATTTTCCGCCCTTTCCTTCATTTGGGCCTCTTTTATAGCCTTACTAAAAGAACCTGACTAGGGAGTCATGGTTGACTGAATTTGTAAGATATTGCGGCGGTTTAGTGTTTTAAATAAGATGTTAAGTAATATAAGACCAGTTGGTAAACTGGTGTTCTTACTTAAGGTCTGAACGTTTATTTTTTTTGTGGTTTTATCAATTTCTTATTTGCACGGATTTTGTTTCTCCTCTTTGTACTCTTATTTTAATGATTTACCCTTTTCCTAACTTAACGATGGAACAGGCTGGTTCTCACTTAAAAGACCCGGGTTTCACTGATTTATGACTAATTTACTGTGATTGCTGAACTGTGAAGAGTCTCTCTCTCTCTCTCTCTCTCTCTCTCTCTCTCTCTCTCTCTCTCTATCTCTCTCTCTCGTCTCTTCTTCTTCTCTCCTCTTCTCTCTCTCTCTCTCTCGTAATGGGAATCTCGACCAAAGTTCTTCCACGTTTTATTTCATAGTAATGTATATTTCCAGTATTATTAACATTAGTTTGGCCGTTGTTTTTTAGTCTTGCGATAAACTCTAGTGTTCGAATTCTTTTTGCTTAAATAGTATTGTTTTTCGTTGAACTGAAACAGGCACCATATTAAATTATATATATATATATATATATATATATATATATATATATATATATATATATATATATATATATACATTAAATATATATATATATATATATATATATATATATATATATTATATATATATATTATATATATATATATATATATATATATATATATATATATATATATATATATATTCAATTTTAAAGGCTACATAATTACTTATTTCAAAATAATATAATACTAAGGCTTTTAGAACTTTTTTTTTTTCTTATTTTTGCTTTCTCATTGAGGAAGCTTACATACTACACTGTTGTTGTTGTTGTTGTGTTGTTGGGGAAGGGGTAGGAAAGGTCTATGGAAACCATAAAAAAGCCTGAAAAGGCTGTTTCGCCTTGAGTTAAAGATATAGGAATTGTAGGAAAGGATATTTATAATTAATTTATTAGCATGAAAATAACAAATAAATTATGGGTATGTTAAACAGTACAGAACAATTATTTAGATGAAGATAAAGCGTATAGGCTCTGTTTTAATTTACGTGAAAAGTTAGGAATATAATGTTTACAACTTAAGCGTGAGGGGGAAAATGTTGCACGCGTCCCGAGTAAGCTGGAGGTCGGACTGCACCTTATTTTATTATTACATATAATATAAAAAGAGAGAACTATTATCAACATACGAGAGGAAAGGTAAATTCAGCCCTGAGACTAGCGGCGAGTTATAATTACACACCATATTTATATGGTAGTCACTGGCGACGGAGGGCGTCTTTTGTTTGATGTGAGAGCCGGGTTGTTGCTTTTGCTTTAGTTGCCTTTATGACAACACGGGCTCTTTCTCACAGAGCAGCCAGTAAAGAGCCCGGGAGTCCTTTACATCTTTGACACCTTATCGTGCTTAGGAAGTGGATGTGCGCTGGCAAAGGTCACCTTAGTCTACGTAGCTAACCTAGGCTGCCTTATGAGTCTCCGTTCCAGTTATCCTAAATGCATAGATATATACTGTGTTTTGTCAAATGAAATCACATAAGTATTTCCCAAATATTGCTGGGTACATTCATGTTTAGAAGTGCAATAACTTGGAACTTAATTATGGAATCTTGTAAAGAACGTTTTGGTTTTACCAAGGCCGTTAGTAATCAGAATTACCGAGCATTTCAGTTGTTTCTTAACTATTAGTAACTTCATGCATTTTTAATTTATATGTAAACCTAATCATATATCCCTTATTATTTAATGCGTATTACTTGTCACCCATCTCGGAAATTGTTCTATAAACATCGTTAATTTGCTGCAATTTTTATCGTAGATTTTTCCAGTGAAGTAACCGTTTTTGTACTTCAAAGAAAAACAATGTGTTTGTATACATTGTTTGTTTAGCCGCTAGTCTTTTGAAGCCTTTGTGGTACATTCTCCTTTCTGTTTAGTATTCAAGTTTACCAAGTAACGGAACTGTGATCTCATGTTTACGTAAATTGAAATGTGTTTACCCATAGCTTCATGTTTGTGTTATTCAGAGCTGTTTATATTTCTTCTGGGTGCTGCTAAACACAAAGTGTCGAGTCTTTGAGCCTAAAAAACATCTTTAATTAGAGGTATCTGATGCCAGTAATTAGAGGGATCCTATGGTTTTTTAATCATTTGTGACGTACTCTTGACTTTATCCTGATCTACTACTTTGGCACATACTCATGATTTTAGAATTCGCCTGTTATTTCAAAGCTGGTATTCGACCTCTCGAAACTTAACCATTTTCCCGCATTTCATAAGAACGCATTTTTCATAACAAATGGTCTCCCTAGGGAGGTACTACTATCATTGCACCACCTCACACAGTGTACTGTAGGCATTACTTAAGGTTCTATGCGTGTTACCTAGCTGCAACCGCTTTCATTCAAGACTTTTACTTTACCTACGTTCATATTATCTATCTCCCATCTTACTTTCCACCATCCCATAACAATTGTTCTATACTTCAACAGCGACGGTTTCCTCCTATTACACCCTTCAAAACCTTTTGTCATTCAGTGTCTCTTTCAGCACAGAATGACCTCATAGTTCCTAGCATTTGGGCTTTAGCCTACATTTCATGTCCCATTCCTTTCCCAACAACTATATTATTCGCCATCCCTCTAAACATACCACGAGGAAATCTTAACTTGTTTCTTAAAGTTCTTTTCCTTCACTCTAGGAATTTTGGACATTTCATGCTGAATTGAAAATGACGGTTTTGCAGCTTTCTTTTTCAGAATCCTTCCATTTTTTCCTCGTAATCATGTTTGGATACATTTTTAAAGATTAGTATGTAATGGTGTGCAAGAGCAGAGATGGAGGGTATTACGAAACCAGAGTAATTACTTACAAGAAGAACGTCAGATGAAATAATGCCCTTTTATACGTACCTACGCATGGGCATCATTACCCTGAGAGCCTATGCAGGAAATTGTTCGGAAGA
>NC_087202.1:37483074-37485574 GCF_015104395.2 Macrobrachium nipponense | reverse complement strand
TAGACTATATTAGTTACTAAGCCGTTATAATATGTGAGATAAATTACTGAGGATTTCCTTGGAATCATCTAACACAACAGATTTACTAGCTTTTTGATGCACAAATAATAGAGAGAAATCACATAATAATCTTCTAAAAAGGCCGTTGCGTGAAACAGGAGAGGAGAGAGAGAGAGAGAGAGAGAGAGAGATTGATTATACTGTTTTCTGAATAGAAGGCACGTGCCTTGTAATATAAACATGGCATTTCCTTTCTCTCTCTTTTTTTTTTTTTTTTTTTTTTTTTTTTTTTTTGGTGTCCAGGTAAAGTAGAAGCTTCAGCCTTAGTGGTGTTTGAGGCGTTCTCAAGCTCTGAGAAACAAGTTCGTTGATCCCGAACTCCCTTCATTACTGTCATTCATATCAGTGAGCTCAAGCTCGTTGGGAATTAGGCTCTTTTAGTTTTCTGTAAACGAAAACTATTGAGATGGCTGTTTGTCTCTCCGTCCGCGCTTTTCTTTCTGCCCTCAGATCTTAACAACTACTGCGGCTAGAGGGCTGTAAATTGGGTTGTTGATCATCCACCCTCCAATCATCAAACATTCCAAATTTCAAGCCTCTAGCCTCAGTAGTTTTTATTTTATTAACGATTAAGATTAGCCATCATCGTGCGTCTGGCGCCTCTATAGGTGCCAACAACGCAAGCCACCACCGGGCGATGGCTGAAAGTTATATGGCTGCGGCTGAGAGTTTCATGGGCTGTGGCTGAGAGTTTCATACAGCATTGTAAGCGGTACAGATAACTCAATTGCGCCGAAGAAGCTTCGGCGCATTTATTATTTATTGGTGTTTTTAAGATCAGTTCGACTCATGTTGCTATCTCCAAACTTAACTACCCCGTAGGGGTTTAGTGCCGTCGGTGCATATCATACGGTGCACTGTAGTCATTACTTAAGGTTCTTTGCAGCGTGCCTTCGACCGCTACCGTTCCTTTTACTGTACCTCCTTTCATATTCTATTCCTTCTAATCTTACTTTCCACCGTCTTCTAACAATTGATTCATAGCGCTACGGGAGATTTTCTTCCTGTTACACCTTTCAAACCTTTGGCCTAAATTCTATATTCAGTTCAATCCAAACTTAACTAACCTGTCTTCTTCGAGCACAGTGGAACTCGAACTCACTGTTTTCAATCTTGGTAATAAATGCATTTTTCATCGAAATCAGTTAACGTTGGTTACTGTTACAAACGCAGTGCAAAATAAGTTTTTACTCTTGAAAGAAGTGCATCAAGGGTTATTGTTTCCTGACTGTGAATCCCGTTCCTAACTTTAAAACTCTGTGATTTTAAGCTCACTCCACAACTACAGTTAGGAAGACTCGAGTTTTTAATTTTCTGCCTAAGACGCAGTTGGCCAAGGGTTGCTGTGGACGAGGTCAGTGCAGCAAGGGTTGGTTGCTGGTCTCTTTAATGTAATGCGAACCCAGATATTTCACATTTCAGGAGGTTGCAGTTAAAAAGTTAAGCACGCTCGGGCTGACTGTTTGTTTGTTTGTTTATGTGAGTTCATAGCAACTCTTAGTTGCAATTTTCGACCTCAGTGCAACCTGGGTGTTTTTTTTTTCTTTCTTTTTTTCGCGCCAAGTGTTCCTTGAATTGCTATATTTAGCTCACTTCAACTGTAACTGCTTATGAACTTCTATGCTTTATCAGTTACTTCCGTAGGTTGGTGAAGTCCTTTGACAATTTTCGAGCCCATTCATAATCATGTAACGGTGTTAGATATGACTCTTTATGTTTGCTAAACTGTAAATTCCCCATATGCCAAACGACCGTTTCTGTATTATTCATTATTATCTGTGACCTTTGTCCCTTTTACGTCGATATATGAGTGGTGTTACTCTGTCAGTTGAAGCATAACTCAAATGTCTTTTTAAGGACTAATGAACGAATTATTTCGTACGATGTAATAATGGCAGTAAATATATATTTGATAGATGTAACCAGCAAAATTGAAAGAAATCTGGTAAGTGACTTCCATTTTAACTTCCATGGAAAGCAATCAATCATGAGAGGAATAATTTAATTAATTCGAGTGGAATAACTGCATACATTTAAGGCGTTTTGACATTACGTATTTTGCTCAAAGAGCGTATGTATGACATATGTATGTTGTAATCATTCTTATCTTAAATAGGAAAGTAACTTTCGCTATAATTGTTAGAAACTTACATTCTCTCTCTCTCTCTCTCTCTCTCTCTCTCTCTCTCTCTCTCGTGTTCCCCGAAATTGGATTCATTAAGAAATATTTACCTATAAGCAAAGGAAGTCAGTTCTGCCACAGATTACTCTCAATTAAATACAGTTGCATCTCTCTCTCTCTCTCTCTCTCTCTCTCTCTCTCTCTCTCTCTCTCTCTCTCTCTCTCTCTCGTGGAATTTTCATTGAAACTGTGTACAACATAAAAGCACGCTTTATAAATCGCCTTAGACACCGTGCTCTTTATCACTGTAACACCACC
>NC_087202.1:37473074-37478074 GCF_015104395.2 Macrobrachium nipponense | reverse complement strand
TCTTAATTTGATTTTCAGTTGCAGTATTTGCCTTCCCTATGAGATTGTGGTTTTAATATTCCAGTACACGTTGATGCGCGAGAGTATACATAGAATGCCTAAGGTTACTGGCAAATCATTACAGGTTAGAATGACGTCATCTTTGGAGACGAAAGATAAATGCTTTCTATGTTCTGAGATCATCCTTATGTTTACGGCTGTACACTTAGGGACTATCGACCTATGCTTAATCTTTCTTACTAGAGTTCGGGACACTGTCAGGAATAGTACTTAGCACAAAGATTAGTTTCTCGTATATTGGCCAACAGGCAAGCAGCAAGTCTAGTGCTTTTCCTCAACTAGTATAGGTTCCTTGTCGCGGTGACAAGAACTCGTTAACGAAATGAACTTTTGGCAAACTGTAACATTCCTTGATAATGACAACTCCAGCAGATAATGTTTTGAAAGCAGGGAGACTGAACTGCGTTATCACAGAGACATGAAACATTCCTCCTCATCTAAAATGAGGGGTTTCTCTGTTCAGGAGAGAGAGAGAGAGAGAGAGAGAGAGAGAGAGAGGAGCGAGAGAGAGAGAGAAGGAGGAGGAGGAGAGAGAGGAGAGAGAGAGAGAGAGATCGCGTATAGGGAAAGCCAACTGAAAGAAGTAAGGAGTAACTACCAGCCATTTCTTACAGTCTTCCAGCAATGAGATGAAATTACAGTACAAGGAGAGGCTGGCATCACAGGGTTTACAGTCATTTTAGAAATGCAGTGCAAACCATAATGATGAGTTAAACTGAGTAAAACCTGCCTCTAAGGTAAATATATTTTACTAACCGAAGCACTGTAGTACTCGTATATTACCGGAAGCAGAGTAGGTTAATGGTACTATGTATATCCACTAGTGAAAAAACGGGAAATCAAATTTCATTCCCCAAAGACCCTTCCGGAAGAAGGTTGCTGTAAAATCTGGAAGAAAATCATATATAGAAGTCAAAAGAATGTCGAAAATGGGAGCGTTAATCCTTCAACTTTTTTTTTTATTTTTCTGAAAAGAATACTGTTGTGCCATTTTTGTCTGTCCGTCCGCACTTTTTTCTGTTCGCACTTTTTTTGTCCGCAATTTTTCTTTCCGCACTTTATCTCTCCTCCCCCAGAATTTAAAAACTACTGTGGCTAGAGGGTTGCAAATTGGTATATTGATATTCACCCTCCAATCATCTAACAAACCAAATTGCAACGCTTTAGCCTTGGTACTTTTTATTTTATTTATGGTTAAAGTTAACCATGCTTGTGCTTCCGGTAACGCTACAACACAGGCCACCACGCCCAGCTGAGAGTTTCATGGGATTGTAAGCTGTACAGAAAACGATAGCGCTTTTCTTCTGGGTCTCTTTTACTTGTTTGTTGTTGTTGCTAATCTAGAGATACTGAAAACCCAACCAAATGTATGACATAAAACTTAAACAAAAGCCGGCGTTTAGAATCGAATACCTCGCGCAGCTGAGAAGCTCCCGTGGTGATGATTATGAACAAGACTTGGGAAAAACAACTAACCTTAAAGAGCATGATAAAGCTTGATTGTCTCCTGTGAGCACAATCGCCGTTTGGGATCTATTTTTCGGAGGCTAAAAATTACATGTAGACGATTCCAGAGGAAGATATTTGTCTGTAATTACTAAGATAATGATCACAACTGACTGGATCCCCTTAGATATCAGTATAAGAAACGGAGCCAATATCCATCGTTGGTTCAATGTCAGTTTGTGGTAATGAACCAATTAATCATTAATTAGCAGTTGGGAAGAAAGGCTTAGAAACGACAGCATAATAAAAATCCCTTTTCCTTAGTTGTCATAACTATCTATTATAATAACTTTACGTAATTAATAGAATGTGCTGCAGAAATAACCCTTATATTTACTTGATTCTACAATCCTACGAAGTTCCTGAACTGTTGTGTGAAGTCATATAATGCCAAGATAATCATTATTTTCCAAGTTAAATCTTTGAAACAATGTAAGTGCATGACAGGAATTAAGGCAAGTCATTATGTTATTACTTAGAAATAAGACAAACCATGCGAGGTTCAGTTTATTAATAAAATTTTCTGTTTTGTGCTTACGCTTATTTGTGATTAGACCAGCTTTCCATTATTATGAAGGTACTCGAAACCTGCATATGTTTTCTGTAACTCTCAAGCCTGAAAACCTTAATCAGTTTTGTACATAACCAAGAAAGGGAATTCTAAAATGAATCTTTTAGAATATCTTAACTTTTGTAATCAGACGAAACATCTGGACTGGGTTCGGTGGCTGCTCTCTCTCTCTCTCTCTCTCTCTCTCTCTCTCTCTCTCTCTCTCTCTCTCTCTCTCTCAGGAATCAGGACACGGAGCGCAGGAGGCCAAGTAAATGAAGGAAAAATGTCTGTAGGAATAAAGAAAAAAAAAGACGGTAGGAATGGAGAAATGGTGTTAATAAGCTCCTAATGCATAATACTCATTGTATTGGAATGGAAGGATTATACACTGTCTGCCTTTGCGCACTCGTTCGACCAGGGATGAAAAAGCAATGAAGATGATCAGGAGCAAGTCTCTCTCTCTCTCTCTCTCTCTCTCTCTCTCTCTCTCTCGTTCGAGTTCTACTGATCTGGTGCATGATATCGAAACAATAGCCTTGTGAAGGCTTCCTTTACCATTTTAATTAGGACGTTTTTTAAAGAAAGAAATAAAAATGTTATAACATCCTTGGCAAATGGATACACTTTCCTGTACCTAGCTTTTATTTTATATCATAATATTTCTCTCTCTCTCTCTCTCTCTCTCTCTCTCTCTCTCTCTCTCTCTCTCTCTCTCAGTGAACGAAACACTTCTTTTCTGTATCTCATTTTCTTCCTCCCACGCTTTTATTCTATACTTTTCCCCTTTACTAACTTTATCGCCTCTTTTCCAGCCCCCATGAGCATCTACTTCAGCTTCACAAAGTTGTAAATGTGATCATAAATTCGTGGGGCTGCAATAGCCGTAAGTGGCATTTTCCATAAAGTCTATAAAATAGCCCCTCCTTGTAATTTTGGGGGAGCATCGTCGAACCAACAGCCGCCACTTAGTTGTTTCTCTGAAAACACCTTGTTCAAGTCATCCTTACGATTTGCTTTACGTAAAATAGAATCACCCGCGGACTGTTTAATTTTGCGGCCACTTAGATAGGACACCGTTGTTATTATTAATTCCCTTATGTAAATATAACTGGACGTTGATGCTAACACGACGCATATTTCTGTCAGACTTCGTACCTTTTTTGTTTACTATTCTGTGTCTTTTGTTTACTAGATCGGTTTTGTTGCTTTATGAGGTGTACGAGGGGTGTTTGGTTTCTCATATTTAGAGAATATACTAATTGTCATCATTTATATCTAGAAATGCGACATTATTTACTCGGTTAGCAATGCTTATGCGTGCGCATGTGTAAATTTATAATGCAGAGAGAGTTAGCAAAGCGAATCTCAGGAATTATATCAATACCTTTGGCAAAAATTCAATGGCAAGTTTTGACGAGACGTCTAGCGGGGGGAATCTCATTTTGGGACCCCCTACGGAGCCGGTCTTTCAGGTGAGCTAAAAATGATCCCATGGTCTTGCAAGGTGGAAGGAATATCAAAAAGGCTTCGTTTGATCTTTAAGGTAACAATATTTACTGAAAGATGGAATTCTTCAATTTCACTTTATCAGCAAATCTCATTTCGTCTTTTCACAATAACAACGGGATTGTATTTTCCACGAGGCAATTTCAAGTGGGTTCTGGAAACACGTACCAAGCAAAACGCTATTGGTTTCTTAAACCCATCAAGTTCGTTTCACAAATGGAAATATTTTAGTGACTAAGTTTATTAAGAAATTTTTAGTCATTCAATTTTTAGGTTTCAGTAAAACAAAACTATTGAGATGGCTATTTGTCTGTCCGTCCTCAAATCTTAAAAACTACTGAGGTTAGAAGGCTGAGAATTGGTATGTTGATCATCCATCTTCCAGTCATCAACCATATCAAATGGCAGCGCTGTAGCCTCAGTAGTTTTATTATAATTAAGGTTAAATTTATTCATGATTGTGCGTCTGGCAGCGCTATAGGACAGGCTAAAAGTTTCATAGGCACGGCTCATAGAGCATTATACGCTATACGGAAAACTTGACTTCTCCCTTTTTTTTTTTTTTGTTGCTTAAAATTATTCTTGTTCGGTCATTAACCTGAGAGTGATCGTCATGTCTAATAGAGTCAGAAATTCTATTCCTTGGGCTTGTCTTCATTTTGCCCGGCTATGTTTATCGCGTGTAAGAGAAAGGAAAATGAAATTAGGCTTCGAGTAATACAGAGGACATAACAAAAAGTGCCAAATCTGGGAGATAGTTAATTAGAAACATTTGTTTAGCATAATTACTAGAGCAGTAAGAGATTATAAGATACCGTCTCATGAACGCCCTTTAAATATACTGAAAAAATTACAAGTCACCACAAGAATGCTTTTTAGTTCCAATGTAGCAAGGAATTGTAAAGTATCATCTCAGTAATGTCTTTTAACTAACGGAAAGTGACTAAAATTCACAGCAAGCCAGTCATTTTCATTGCCAATTCAATAAGAAATGACAAAACGTCTTCGCAAAACTAATTTTAGCTGATAATGCAGCAACAAATGACTAAATATGACCTCCAGCACGATATTTCAATTGCCAATGGTGCTAGAAATGACAATACGTCACCACAATAACGTCATATTAACTACTAACGCCAAACTGGGCCCCGAAGCTCGTACGCCACTGTGTTTTAAGTCTAGGAAGCTCACGCCAGGATGGTCTTCAATTCATTTAGCTCTTGTCAAAAAAGTTAAGAACTATCAAACTTTGTGTATGGCAGCGGACCGTTCCTCTGAACGATGCCGAATTTTGCAAACTCCTGTAACTGGTGGAGAAAGAGTTTTCCTGCATTTTACACTTTTAGAAGTTGCAGCTTCTCGGTGATCTAAAGCA
>NC_087202.1:37410574-37465574 GCF_015104395.2 Macrobrachium nipponense | reverse complement strand
CTTTCGTATGTCGAGGTACCACTGTATATATATATATATATATATATATATATATATATATATATATATATATATATATATATATATATATATGTGTGTGTGTGTGTGTGTGTGTGTGTGTGTGTGTGTGTGTGTGTGCACGCCCGTCATTCATACATGATTATATACGTGTATATATACATATAACGATTTTTTGATACACACACACGTACACACACACACACACACACACACATATATATATATATATATATATATATAGATATATATAATATATATATTATATAGATATATATATAAGTATATATATATATATATATATATAATATATATATATATATATTTTATATATTTTGATATATATATATTATATATATATATATAGATATATATATTATATATATATATATATATAGTTATATATATATATATATATATATATATTATATAGTGAACATCACGCGCAGATACCTATACTATTCAGTTGAGCGCCCGTAAGCCTTGGAATTTTTTTATGGTAAATTCGCTTAGCGCGTCACCATTAATATCACCATAAAGTGACGGTCCACTCAGAAGGAGAGCACTTACTTACCTGCAACCGGTTTATTGTTTTATGAAGTACGTCAAAGCCCTGCTTTTCGCTGAGAAAAAACGTGGCATATTGAAATGAGAGAATTAATTTCTCATCACATTGCACGAATTTGTCACTAGATTTGCTCTCGTGTAATTAGAGAAATGCTTCTAGCAATGATTAACAGATTAGCAGCAGTGCTTCAAATATTCATTCTGGTATGAATGAATCATACCTGGTTTTATGGAGATATGACATCTCGAGCTTCATAGGTAATATGATTCTTATCAGTGATTAAATTAATTAGTACGCTAATGGCGACCTCATGAAAATTCGATAATCTGCGACTAAAACAATTTCCAATTTCGTTTAGAGGGGTGGGTACTCGTCCTCTGTTAATCACCTCGCGATTGTTTCCAAACATGGCTTGCCTGTTTGTGCAAGAGATCGCCCATTTTTTGTCTCTGGGCCTCTTGACGTAATTTTAGTTTTCTGTAAAAGCAAACTATTGAGATGGCTATTTGTCTGTCCGTCCGCACTGTTTGTCTTTCCGCCCTCAGATCTTAAAACTGCTTAGGCTAGAGGGCCGAAAATTGGTCTGTTCATCATCCACCTTCCAGTCATCAAACATATCAAATTTCAGCCCTTGAGCCGTAGTAATTTTGATTTTATGTAAGGTTAGAATTAGCCACGATTTTGCGTCTGGTACAGCTATAGGTGCCAAAAACACAGGCCACCACCGGGACGTGGCTGAGAGTTTCATAGAGCATTATACGCTGCACAGAAAACTCGATTACGCTGAAGCTTTGTTTTTTATTAATGTTCCTTAAATAATATAACTGAAAAATGAGCAAATAACTCCTCATAACCTTTAAAGCTCGTGGGATGAGCAGGTCACAATTAACCTTTAAGATGTGACGGATATACTTTAGATCCAATCAGCTCTTACTACGTCTATCTTGGTTCCTTAATGTTCTTGATATTCACCAATGAATTGTATTAATTCGCTTTATTATTCTTATTAAAATGAAGTGATGTCATAAGTGATACTTCTGAAGTAGAGTCGAAGTAATTAAGGAACGAAACAAGTTTTAATTTTACCATCTGTGAATACCGAGTCCTTGGGGACTATTTTTAGTCCATTGAAGACAAACGTTTGGTGAAATCAGCTCCTTTGAAAGAGCTGCAGCTTATTATCACGCAGTTCGGAACACCTGAAACTACATTTAAATATCTACATTGGCCATCTATATGAATAAAACACGTGAAGATAGCATCTATAAGTTTAATTGAAATTATATATATATATATATATATATATATATATATATATATATATATATATATATATATAATATATATATATATATATATACATATAAGTAGTATAGATACATATATATACGCATGTACACTATATGTAGAAAGATATTTAAATAAATATCTATCTATTTATCTATCTATCTATCTATCTATCTATCTATATATATATATACATACATTCATTAAAGTGACTAACAGGTAATGTTAATACGGTTGTGCAATTATAATCTCAAGCGCATCTTGCAACTGTATAGTATATACTCTGTCCTGCAGTAGGTTGGAAACCCTCAGGATGGGCAAGATTTTTTTAATCTACCTAAACACTGTAAAACTTCACGATAAGAAAAAAAGAAAAAAAAAAAAAACTAGATTTAGGACACGTTGCGGGGCGGATGTAAACTTCCGACTTCTCACAAAAGAGAGAGTTTTAGATTGGAAAGGAATCGTCCTTTCTAATCGAACACATAAAGAAGAAAGTTTGACGAGGGAGATAACAGATTACAGAGTCTCACAATGGAAGGAGAAAATCTAACAAGATCACGGACAGTGAAAGCTCGGGAATGAAAATCCTCTCTCTCTCTCTCTCTCTCTCTCTCTCTCTCTCTCTCTCTCTCTCTCTCTCTCTCTCTCTCTCTCTGCGTCGTAAAATTTTGCGAGATGACGTGTACCTGAAAACCTGGATTGAATTCTAGTGGCAATCTCGGGGATATCGCGCTAATGGGCCCCGTCTTATTGGCTGCAATCTGCGAAATCTATGATTTGGGAGATGGGATTTATGCTGGGGAGTTCCATCAAGCAGCAGGATTGGGTTTAAAGAGGAACGCTGGGTGTGGTGAGTAATAGTAGGTCTCTTCGCCTGTCTCTGTCTGTTCGTTTTTGACAACATTTAATACGACTTCTGAAGCACAGATTGAGAGGCCGAGTGTGAATAACTGCAGACGACCCAGTCTTTCTTTCGTGGCTGAAAAACTTTAAAATGTTTTCAGTATATGAGAGTTCCGTATATACCTTTCATAGCTTAATCTATGCAACAACTAATCTTCGGTCTGCCTTGATTTTCATTAGATTTGGATGCTTCATATGCTATCAACATACTTTGGTTATATGTCTACGTGTGTTCATACCGGTTCCGTTTTCATAAGTATTACGATCTCGACTCTCGAGATCGACAGGTTCTTAAAAATAATAAACAATTGGGCTGTAATGACTGACGACAGGTGACAAACAAAGGAGGGAGAAGCATAACAAAACTAAAAAGTTACCTTAAAATTAATTTATTTACAAGATTTAAATACATAATGTACAGTGAGTCAAGGATCTGGGTGGCAGAAACACACAAAACTTATAAACTAACAATAATAATATGTAAATATAATTAATAGAAATAGGCAGCATAATAATTAATTAAAATTAACACTGAAGCGGCATAATGATAGTCAGAGCAAAACGGGAACACTTCTTTAAACGATGAGGACAACAGTCCAATGCCGGACGATCAAGATAGAGCCGATACGACAACCACCTCGTCCTTGGAGACAATATGGACATCCTCCTCGAATGCTGGACGATCAAGACAGAGTTGACACAACAACTATCTCGTCCTCAGATGCAGTATGGAAGTCCTCCTCGACCACTGGACGAAAACACGTCACTGCTGCTGCCCAGTGAGGTCGCACTTGACACGTCGTCCTCTTGACGACGAAAACACAATAATGCTGGTCAAAGGCTGCCGACCTCCAACTCGAAGACATACTCCATGCGAAGACTTCAATTAAATAACCAGGTATCCAGTACCTGACGCTGCCTCATGCTGGTCCACAGGTAATCATACCTGACTGCCTCTGACTGACTGACTGACTGACTGACTGGTCGTTCTGCCCTCCAGAACCTGACTGGTTGTTCTGCCCTCCAGAACCTGACTGACGAAGTTTGACGCCATCCAACAGACGTCAACTCGCCAGCAATTAAAAAAACAAAAACAGGAGGCAACAATCCACCAAGGGAGCAATCGGCAAACGATTGTTCCTAACACCTAACAGAAAAAAAAAAAATTATCATTATTAATTTTTTTTTTTTTTTTACAAACAAAATACTCTTCCCCGATGCTGCCACACCCCCGTCAGCCAAAACAGAACCAACCCTGGCCTAAGGTCGCCAATATTACGATCTCGACTCTCGAGATCGACAGGTTCTTAAAAATAATAAACAATTGGGCTGTAATGACTGACGACAGGTGACAAACAAAGGAGGGAGAAGCATAACAAAACTAAAAAGTTACCTTAAAATTAATTTATTTACAAGATTTAAATACATAATGTACAGTGAGTCAAGGATCTGGGTGGCAGAAACACACAAAACTTATAAACTAACAATAATAATATGTAAATATAATTAATAGAAATAGGCAGCATAATAATTAATTAAAATTAACACTGAAGCGGCATAATGATAGTCAGAGCAAAACGGGAACACTTCTTTAAACGATGAGGACAACAGTCCAATGCCGGACGATCAAGATAGAGCCGATACGACAACCACCTCGTCCTTGGAGACAATATGGACATCCTCCTCGAATGCTGGACGATCAAGACAGAGTTGACACAACAACCATCTCGTCCTCAGATGCAGTATGGAAGTCCTCCTCGACCACTGGACGAAAACACGTCACTGCTGCTGCCCAGTGAGGTCGCACTTGACACGTCGTCCTCTTGACGACGAAAACACAATAATGCTGGTCAAAGGCTGCCGACCTCCAACTCGAAGACATACTCCATGCGAAGACTTCAATTAAATAACCAGGTATCCAGTACCTGACGCTGCCTCATGCTGGTCCACAGGTAATCATACCTGACTGCCTCTGACTGACTGACTGACTGACTGACTGGTCGTTCTGCCCTCCAGAACCTGACTGGTTGTTCTGCCCTCCAGAACCTGACTGACGAAGTTTGACGCCATCCAACAGACGTCAACTCGCCAGCAATTAAAAAAACAAAAACAGGAGGCAACAATCCACCAAGGGAGCAATCGGCAAACGATTGTTCCTAACAATAAGATATTTCAAACTGTCAGTTTGAAACTCCGAAAAATATGAGTCTGAAGGCAAACATTCTACTGTAGCAATTGCACCCTTCCTGTACTGTCTCTCATACATCTTTCGATGATAACTCGTTGACCGAGAAGTATTTGATTCTTGCAGTCTTGTAATTTCAGTTTTTCCTCTGTAGTCTTGCAGTTACGTTAATATTTTTTCTATATTGAAATGTCCTTCATTTTCTCATATAAACCCTCCTCCTAAGATGGAACATGGTCCTCTCCTGTCATCTTAGTTTCTGCCACCTTAATTAAGAAAGAATTAAGTGAGGATGGTTGAAACATCGGAAAATGTTCAAACCGTTTTTGCGTTTTTATTGTGGATTTTCTACAACAAAAGTGTTATTTGGCTGGGCTATGATTTTATAATATTTTGCTTGAAGGAACAAAGAACAGCCGCTATCTCACTATGCAGTGATTTATGCATACTGATGAGGAAGAACATGACACATCTATGAGAAAGGCCCGTGAATATAGAGTACTTAGCGCTGCATTGTAAGAGTGAAGTGACTTTTGACAATCATTTGGTGCAAGATGAAGGTGGGATAAGTAAGTATGGCTGTTTTATACAAATATTGTTCACTGAGAGGAAGGTCGTCGTAGTATGTGACAAAAGTTGTGCGTCATCTGAAATTTCCACTAAAATGCTTTCATTGTGATCATCATTGTTTAGAATTACATTCATATGATGAATAAGTTACCCTGTCATCCAGAGTGTATTGCTGCACAAGAACGTTAAAGGAATATTAAAAACTAGTTGTTGAATATACCAGACCATTCCTATGTAGAGTGTGTGATTTACAGATACTCCATAAGAATGTTTTGGTATATTCAACTATGAACTTTGGGTGCCCCCCCCCCCCCCCCCCCCCCCGCCATAAGTACTTCTCAGAGTGCCTGAATAATTCGAGTATTTTTATTTGCTTGGCCGAGGTTAACCTTGAAAGTGAAAGCTGCCAGCGTTAGCTTACTTTTATATGATACAACGGGTTGGAAATGTGAGATATTTCCATAAGTACGCGATTAGGTATCATTCATCCGCAGATATTTCCTTTTGAAATCTGTCTCTTGGCGAAAAACTTAATGGCTAGAGATATGCAGTTCTAGGGACCAGACCGTATTCTCGCTGGTATCGGAACCATAATATTTGGGATATGCCATTAGATGAAGCGTTGAAGAATATGTGTATTCAAGTAAGTGGAGACACTTTTTATTTGCTGGCTTGGTACTGTAGTTGACTATTCCGTTGCTCTTGAAAGTCAGTTAGCATTAAGGCTGAGTTCCCTTTGACGTTCACAATAGATGAAGTGCTACACGTATAGGACGCTTACATAAACACTCCTTATACTGGTTACGTAATGTCAAGCTTAAAATGTCAGTTATGAATAAAAGCACATATATAGATTATCCACCGATAACAAATATCCATTGTCGCGTTAGGTTTAAAAAAAATAAAGGTGATATTAAATTAAAACCTTTCTTAATGTTTATAGCAGAACAGTCTAAAACAAACAACGTGAGAGGAAAGAAAGAAAGGAGAGAGAGAGAGAGAGAGAGAGAGAGAGAGAGAGAGAGAGAGAGAGAGAATGGACGGGAAATTGTGTGAAAGTGACAACGCAACACGTTTTGTAGGCAACCTAGAAAAAACTCAATACTTTCTAGCTGGGTGACCCGGAGATCGTGAAAAAAGGGAAAAACACATTTGTGCATTAATGTAATACTGATCAAAGTGCGAGAATCCAGGCCTTCCCGAAATGGGAAATAGGGGACTACCGTCCCTCTTTTTCAAAGGATTTCGTTTTCTCTATACGGATTGAAGTAAAACTTATCTGGAGATTTTGTGTCGACTTTTTAAATGGAAGAACGGCAGTAGCTCAATACGTTTGTTTTCCTTCATATTTTATGGTTCAGTTTTTTTCAAAGCGCTCCCGCGCTGACACACATATATACGTACACAATATATATACATACATACATATACATATATATATATATATATATAATGTATATACGTATATATATATATATATATATATATATATATATATATATATATATATATATATATATATATATATATATATATATATATATATATATATATATACTAATAATAAAAGGAGCCCATAAAAACACCAAAATGTAGAGAAAAGTACTATATTTCAGAGACTGCTGTCTCTCTCTTCAGGTATATGAATGAGAAAAGTTTACAGAAAAGGTGGTGTATATCCAAGAGATTCGTCCACAAGTAAGCCAATTTAGGTCACCCCGCCCCCGATAATCTTCCTTTAATCTTCTTAAGCGTTGGTTGAATGAACACTGCGTCGACGATGTCCGATGTCCAATTCCCTTTTGAGATGTTCATTGACCTGCTTCTCTTTTATTAAGGCCGATTCCATCATTTGACTCTTGTACCGGCAGTTGCTGCTATAAATTACACGTGACATATTCCAGTTTATTCTATGGTTATGTTCATTTATATGGTTGAAAATAGCCGAGTTCTGTTGTCCATACCTAACTGACCGTTTGTGTTGTATTAATCTCTGGGGAAGTGATTTACCTGTAAATCCGATGTAAGATTGGTCACAGTCCTGGCATGGGATCTCATATACCCCAGAGTCTTTGGGCGATGTCTTTTGTTGGACGTTAATCAGGGATTTGGCTAAGGTATTTGGGTAGGTAAATGCAAAAGGGTTGGATTTCCCAAGGGTGTGAGTTACTCTCTTAATCGTCTCCAGGTGGGGAATTTTTATTTTATTGTGGGGTGTGTCTCTGGTCTTGTCTTTAGGGGGTCGGTAGAAAATTACGTTTGCTTTTTGAATTGCTTTCTCAATTATATGGTCAGGATACTTTAAAGATGAAAGTTGCTTGCGAATTAGTTCAAATTCTTTTTGAACAGAAATCTGGGGAACAAATTCGTAAGGCTCTTAAGAATAGGTTGCTAGCTATACCTAATTTGATAGTATTGTCATGATAGCTAAAGTAGTGAATATATGAAAGTGAGAACGTTGGTTTTCTGTATATGGTAAATTTGTATTCTGTCGTGTCTCTGATTATTAAAACATCAAGAAAAGGAATTTTGTTGTCTGTTTCCCATTCAACTTTAAATTTGATGCTGGGCACTAATGCGTTTAATTTTGAGAGGAATTCATTAAAATTACCCCACTTATTATCCCAAAATGTTAGTATGTCATCCGCGTATCTCATCCACAGCATGTTTTTGGGTTTTATTGCATTTATTACTGTAGTTTCAAAGTATTCCATGTACAGATTGGCTAAAATAGGACTTAAAGGACTACCCATACTACACCCGAATTTTTGCTTGTAGAATGATTCCCCGAATGAAAATACGTTATTAGATGCACATAATTCAACTAACTTTATTATTTTGTCAAGTGCTAAAGGGAAATGATCTGAATAGGGGGATAGTATGGGTAGTCCTTTAAGTCCTATTTTAGCCAATCTGTACATGGAATACTTTGAAACTACAGTAATAAATGCAATAAAACCCAAAAACATGCTGTGGATGAGATACGTGGATGACATACTAACATTTTGGGATAATAAGTGGGGTAATTTTAATGAATTCCTCTCAAAATTAAACGCATTAGTGCCCAGCATCAAATTTAAAGTTGAATGGGAAACAGACAACAAAATTCCTTTTCTTGATGTTTTCTTTTAAATAATCAGAGACACGACAGAATACAAATTTCACCATATACAGAAAACAACGTTTCTCACTTTCATATATTCACTACTTTAGCTATCATGACAATACTATCAAGATAGGTATAGTTAGCAACCTATTCTTAAGAGCCTTACGAATTTGTTCCCCAGATTTCCTGGAAAAAGAATTTGAACTAATTCGCAAACAACTTTCATCTTTAAAGTATCCTGACCATATAATTGAGAGCAATTCAAAAAGCAAACGTAATTTTCTACCGACCCCCTAAAGACAAGACCAGAGACACACCCAACAATAAAATAAAAATTCCCCACCTGGAGACGATTAAGAGAGTAACTCACACCCTTGGGAAATCCAACCCTTTTGCATTTACCTACCCAAATACCTTAGCCAAATCCCTGATTAACGTCCAACAAAAGACATCGCCCAAAGACTCTGGGGTATATGAGATCCCATGCCAGGACTGTGACCAATCTTACATCGGATTTACAGGTAAATCACTTCCCCAGAGATTAATACAACACAAACGGTCAGTTAGGTATGGACAACAGAACTCGGCTATTTTCAACCATATAAATGAACATAACCATAGAATAAACTGGAATATGTCACGTGTAATTTATAGCAGCAAAAAAACTGCCGGTACAAGAGTCAAATGATGGAATCGGCCTTAATAAAAGAGAAGCAGGTATGAACATCTCAAAAGGGAATTGGACATCGGACATCGTCGACGCAGTGTTCATTCAACCAACGCTTAAGAAGATTAAAGGAAGATTATCAGCGGGGTGACCTAAATTGGCATTAACTTGTGGACGAATCTCTTGGTATAATACCACCTTTTCTGTAAACTTTTCTCATTCATATAATAGAGGAGACAGCAGTCTCTGAAATATAGTACTTTTCTCTCTACATTTTGGTGTTTTTATGGGCTCCTTTTATTAGATGGAATTCTGTTGTTACAGAACTTTTTTATTTTTACCAGTCATTGTCAGCCCATTATGGAATTCAACCGCCTTTCCACGATTTTTCACTCACTTCCAGAAGTCAAGCCAGTTTTCCGCAAGTTTGAAAAAGAACTGAACAGTACTACACCGGCTGAAAAACAAAACACTTTTTGGAAGAATGCCTCAAAGAACAAGTACTTCCAAAAATGTACGGATTCGGGAGATGGACTCTGCAATCAAACCCCTTCCCTCTATCACAAGATTTTCCTGGAAGAAAGAATCACCAATACGAGAAACGACATCTTCGTGCTACGCAGAGTGATATATGGAACTCAATCTAATCTTCGCCTCCTCACTACGGACCACGTATACAGGTATCTGATTTCATTCTGTTCCGACATTGCTGCCTATAATAGCGTGACTCATTCCAACAGACTTTTACGCAAGTTAAATAACCTAATAGATAATAGCGCATGGAATAATCTTGAACAACAAGACAAAGTTTTAAACTTATCCAACACCCCCCTTACTGTAAATCAACATTTAGTTTTAAATTTAGGCTTATCCTTTGCCCTTATGCCAGACCGCAAAAACAACCTAGACTTCATAGTGGCTTTTGATAAATTCATATCTGGCAAAAACTACAGCCGTGAAGAGATATGTTTTAAAAGGAGTGTTACTAAATGCTTTAACTGACCTTCATAAGAAATATCCTGTTCCCCGCAGATTCATGATAGCCATCCACTCGCTAAAAAAGTTAGATGTTATAATAAGTAGATCCGACAAAGACGGCAAAATTGTAATAATGGACAAAGACTTCTACCTCGACAAAATCAACCAGCTCCTTAGCGACACAAATACTTACGAAAAACTGACGAAAAATCCCCTCCAGAACGTTCCCACAGAATTTTTTTCGGAAAGTAAGATTAATTGGCCAAGACAAAAAGAGTATTGAATTATTAGAGAAATTTAAAGTAATTAATCCTAAATTACCCTACTTTATGGTCTTCCCAAAACTCACAAAGACAATCTTCCATTCAGACCCATCGTTTCATGCGCCGAAGCTTTCAATTACAAAATTTCTAAATGGTTAGCTGGCCTCCTTTCTCCTTTTTTAGGCACTTTTTCTCCCAGTCACATCAAACATTCGGAAGACTTTTGTCACAAATTCAGAGAAGAAATACATATACCACTTCACAACATAAAACTTTTAAGCCTTGACGTAGACTCCCTATTCACAAAAGTACCAGTACAGGACGTTCTTCAGTTTTTAAGGGAAAAATTATCCCCCTATTCAGATCATTTCCCTTTAGCACTTGACAAAATAATAAAGTTAGTTGAATTATGTGCATCTAATAACGTATTTTCATTCGGGGAATCATTCTACAAGCAAAAATTCGGGTGTAGTATGGGTAGTCCTTTAAGTCCTATTTTAGCCAATCTGTACATGGAATACTTTGAAACTACAGTAATAAATGCAATAAAACCCAAAAACATGCTGTGGATGAGATACGTGGATGACATACTAACATTTTGGGATAATAAGTGGGGTAATTTTAATGAATTCCTCTCAAAATTAAACGCATTAGTGCCCAGCATCAAATTTAAAGTTGAATGGGAAACAGACAACAAAATTCCTTTTCTTGATGTTTTAATAATCAGAGACACGACAGAATACAAATTTACCATATACAGAAAACCAACGTTCTCACTTTCATATATTCACTACTTTAGCTATCATGACAATACTATCAAATTAGGTATAGCTAGCAACCTATTCTTAAGAGCCTTACGAATTTGTTCCCCAGATTTCCTGGAAAAAGAATTTGAACTAATTCGCAAGCAACTTTCATCTTTAAATTATCCTGACCATATAATTGAGAAAGCAATTCAAAAAGCAAACGTAATTTTCTACCGACCCCCTAAAGACAAGACCAGAGACACACCCAACAATAAAATAAAAATTCCCCACCTGGAGACGATTAAGAGAGTAACTCACACCCTTGGGAATCCAACCCTTTTTGCATTTACCTACCCAAATACCTTAGCCAAATCCCTGATTAACGTCCACAAAAGACATCGCCCAAAGACTCTGGGGTATATGAGATCCCATGCCAGGACTGTGACCAATCTTACATCGGATTTACAGGTAAATCACTTCCCCAGAGATTAATACAACACAAACGGTCAGTTAGGTATGGACAACAGAACTCGGCTATTTTCAACCATATAAATGAACATAACCATAGAATAAACTGGAATATGTCACGTGTAATTTATAGCAGCAACTGCCGGTACAAGAGTCAAATGATGGAATCGGCCTTAATAAAAGAGAAGCAGGTAATGAACATCTCAAAAGGGAATTGGACATCGGACATCGTCGACGCAGTGTTCATTCAACCAACGCTTAAGAAGATTAAAGGAAGATTATCAGCGGGGGTGACCTAAATTGGCTTACTTGTGGACGAATCTCTTGGTATAAATACCACCTTTTCTGTAAACTTTTCTCATTCATATACCTGAAGAGAGAGACAGCAGTCTCTGAAATATAGTACTTTTCTCTCTACATTTTGGTGTTTTTATGGGCTCCTTTTATTAGATGGAATTCTGTTGTTACAGAACATTTTTACCAGTCATATATATATATATATATATATATATATATATTATATTATATATATATATATATATATATATATATATATTATATATATATATATATATATATATATATATATATATATATATATATATATAATGTATATATATATATATATATATATATATATATTATATATATATGTGTGTATACATATGGATATATATTATATAATATACATATATGCATATATGTGTCAATCCATCTTTACCTGGGATTCCGTTATATGACCCCCTAAAGACCCCCTTAAGTTGCACACTCATGAACACTCATTGTTCTAGAACTTAGTTTTGCCTCTCCCTGTGACCTAGAAGCCTTGTGACATGATCCAGGTCAACAGGGTCAACGCTGCTGCTAGTGAGCTACCAAGATTTCCGAGGCCCAAATACTTTTTCCGTTCTTCGCGAGAACTGCCGTTATAGAACAACCTAATAGGCGCTAACAAGTGTTCAGTTCACCCCAAGATTTCGAACACACCAACGCTGTCGGACATTCCATCAGGTATCGTATGACACGCATCACAATGCTCCATATATTAACTCTATTCTGGTCTTGTCGCTTGCGGCAACCCACCGCAGTTGATGAACTAACGGACACAAAGTCACACCGCTGGTGAACAGTCAAAATTGGAACGGACAGAACTTATTTCATTCGCTCGGCCTTACACAGGGATGACACCCTACATTTCTGAAAATAAGGATAAATATTGATTGCCTTAGTTTATTTAAGTAACCGCTGGAATACTGCTTGCCAAGAGCATAAGAACATTTCACAGAATAATAACAGCAATCCTAGCCTTTCTGTCACTGTGCCATGCAATGTCCTGTTCTGCTGAGACGTCACTCTGATATGCCAGTCAGACAAGCTACTTTATTTCAGTGTGACGTAACTTGTACGACTTCAGTACTAAAAATCCGAAGACTCTACATCTGCCTTTTGTCCTAGTATGTAGCAAGCACCACATTATGCCAAATCAATCAATTAGTCATTCAGCCTCGGAATTTGCATCAAACGAAACGGTGTGGGGCTGCAACCCCAATGGACTTGGTCATATGGTGTCATGCAGTATTTTAAATCCTGTTAACTGTTATGAAAAAAACGATAATTGGACAAGCTATAGTTAGCGAAAGGAAGCTTGACGCTATAGATAACAAGCTGATAAAGATACCCCTCTCCCATAAGAATAAGAGGAGCTCTAAGGAGAAATATCTCTCTATGATCCTATAATCTCGGTTAAAAAAAAAAAAAAAAAAAGCCACCAACCGGGGTGTCTCGGTCATATAAAACAGTATAACCAGTGAAAGCCTCATGTCGAAAACGACATTTCGTTCAACAAGAAGACGCGTGGTTCCCATTTGCGTTGAATATGAGTCTCTCTAATGTTGGCTGCCATTTAGTTTGCTTACTGGCAACTATCCTTTTGAAATAGATAATGTTTTAATTCTTATTTACATCCAATGCATTATGTATTTTTCTGCACGTCCTGATAAAATATAAATTGTTTTCATGAATTTTTATATATATTTTTTTTTTTTTACAAAACAATGATTTAAAACATGAAATTAATTGATATCATCATTGCATTATATATTTTTATGCGCGTTTTGATAAATGTAAATCATGTTCATGAATTTTTATATGTTACTTAAAAAAGGTATTAAAACGTGATTAAATTAATTTACATTTATCAAAAATTTGTAGAAAAATATAATTCAATTCCAGCCCTCCTTCTCTCTTCAGGAAGATTGGACCAGTTTCAATTATATTATTTATTGGATTCAGTATTCGTTTTGAGAGTTTAGGTAATTGCTAATATTTGTGTTTAGCTACGTCAGAGCAACTCTCTCTCTCTCTCTCTCTCTCTCTCTCTCTCTCTCTCTCTCTCTCTCTCTCGTGTAAAGCTCTGTTTCGTTGTTGCAATCGTCTGCAAATCGTTTTTACTTATCTCTTCATTACCCACTGTTTCTGAAAGCAATCTGTGATCATCATGATTATCAGTCACGTCATTCCCCGTTTTCTCCCTCTTTTATTATCATTTATCTATACGTTTCTCCCCTGCAAATATCAATTTGCTTGATTTGCATAGCAGATACCGACAATTGCTATCGATGCAGTACATCTTTAGTCCGAATAATATTTTCTGGAACCGCCTTCGTTTCACATCACCAACGTGTATGAGTTTCTGTTACCTGCTCAAACGTTCGGAAAAGGCGAATCCTCTCCCTGTAATTTTTATTCTTATAAAACTTTCATTTTGTTGAAACATTGCAATTGCTATCTCCAGATATTCTTTTGTTGTTCTTGTATAATGAAAATGGCATTTGATGAGAAAACATGAGCTTAGTCAGGGTTTAGGAAATAGTTTCTTTAGGAGTCTAAAAATCAACTATAGATGTTTATTATGGGAATCAACAGCTTCCATTCCCTTCTCTAGAGCCTTCAGTACTGTTTGCTAGATTCTGCTTTTCTTTTTCCTTTTTTTGTAATATATACTCTTTGCTAGGTTCTCTTTTTTTATTTATTTCTAATATCTCTTCTAGTCAGCTCTGTATCATATGCAATAATAAATCATTTTAAACTCGATTCACGGCCCGATTTCCGCATCCATAACTCTCCACCTACATCTATAACCCCTTTCTCTGAATTATGCTATTAACCAAGACACACACACACACACACACACACACACACACATATATATATATATATATATATATATATATATATATATATATATATATATATATATATACATATATATATATATATATATATTATTATATATATATATATATATATATATATATATATATATATATATGTATCTGTACACACATATACACACACACACACACATATATATATATATATATATATATATATATATATATATTAATATA
This sequence comes from Macrobrachium nipponense, assembly GCF_015104395.2. Lineage (NCBI taxonomy): Eukaryota > Metazoa > Arthropoda > Malacostraca > Decapoda > Palaemonidae > Macrobrachium > Macrobrachium nipponense. The sequence goes on along the minus strand of NC_087202.1, from coordinate 37,450,402 downwards.
TATATATATCATATATATATGATATATATAGATATATATATATATGCGTGTGTGTGTGTGTGAATTAATCTTTATCACATTACTGTGACACTTGACATACAAACATAAGCTACAAATGTCGTTTAATATCCAATGTGACTCGAACTCCCGACATTACGAACCAACCATTTCCGGTGATAGCCGAATCGTTTTGAGCGTCGACTGGAAGTCAGTGGTCCGTTACTGTCCAGTGTTCGAGTTACCGAGTAGGTACCAAATCATTTATCACTTATAACTCCCCTTCAGTGATATTCCCCAAGTAACGGGAATTGGATATAAATATATATATATATAGATATATATATATATATATATAATATTTATAATATTAATATCTATATATATATATATATATATATATATAGATAATATAAATTATATATATATATTTTAGGGTTGTTGCCTTGTATAATAAGGCGCCCTATGAGGTAATGTTAGACTTGCGATAATCTTACACTAAGTCGGTTGGTATTGCACTTCCATATTCAATGGAGTGACTTGAGGTTTGTAGATCACTTACGAAGTCGGTATTATCTTCTTGGTTATTACGACGATGTGTTAAACTCATGATGATTCGGTGAGGAGGTTCTTGTAGAAAACACGAAGTATAAAAATATATATATTCTTCTGAAGTTTTACACGGTGAAGATCAGGTATGATTGTACAAGTCTTCTAATAACGATAGCTTGATCGCTTCTGCCAATGATGATGGCTAATTCTATTCTCTCTACATGATAAAGCTTAGGTAAAGAGGTACAGGTCTTCTAATGACGATAGCTAACTCTATTCTGCCTGTCTACCATCTCTGTTACAAGTTATGAAGGAAGCAGATAGTAGCTCGAACATATGAACATACTATCAGATGACATAGTTACATACGAACACACAATCAAAATGAGACACGCTACAGATCACGTAGGCCGTTTGAATTATAGGTCGGGGTAGTTGTCTCAAGCAGGGAGCTTGGACTAGAGTTTATAAGCAAATGAATGACTACAGGTGACGGCATGTTATCTTAGCCTACTTATATTGTATACGTCATCTTTAGCGTCTCTAGTCTGATCACATTCCTGCAAGCAATCTGGTTGACCTCTTTAGTTTTAGTCTTTTATATATATGGACAAACATTCCATATTTTTATTATGTAAACACTTACATATATATATATATATATATATATATATATATATATATATTCACTGAATAGAATGGCTTTATCATTGTTAACCAGCTGTTTTTAAATTGTTTCATTTTTTCTGATTATTTTCTTCACTTCATTGTGCAGGTTACTAATGGACACATGGTGGGATTCTTCCAGTTACTCCAGTATTTATACACCGACAGCTGTTTCGTCAACCTATACATAGTGACGTTATCAATACGTATAGGTTGACGAACTGCTGTCGCGTGTATAAATGCTAGAGTAAATGGAAGTACCCCATCATGTGTCCATTAGTAACCTGAACAATGAAATAATTAGAAATATGAAGCAACTTCATAAAAGCTGGTTAAAAATGAATATATATATATATATATATATATATATATATATATATATATATATTATATATACATATATATACATATATATATATATATATATATACACACATTGTGTGTATGCATAAACGTGCGCGCATGTACATGCATTCAGACACACACTTTCAATCTGCGATAACTTCAATATGAACTGAAAACTCCAAATCACACCAATATGTAAGATAGGAAAAATAGCAGAGGAAAAAATTTCTTATTGATAGGCAGCTTCATCCGATTTCTCATTTGTGTGCACAGGTTAATCCGATATCCCAACGTAAAGGATTCCAATATCATTAAGCAGGTCCTTTTTTTTTCCCTTTCGTGTTTTTATCATCCTTTCATTGGGAGAGCTGGAATGAGCTGTCTATTGAATGAAAGCGCTTTCAAAGCTGCTTTATTTAAATCATTCAATATCACGAAGGGATGATGAGGCCACATTAGCAGGGAGGTGGTTGTTGGGTGGGGGTATGGGAGCGGGGAGGGGGGAGGGGGGTTGAGGGAGGGGGAGGGGGAGGGGAGTGGAGGGGAGGGGAAGGGGAAGGGGAATGGGGGAGGGGGAGGGGAAGGGGGGAGGGAGAGATGCAGCCGCTATACGCACCTATGAAAATTATGTCTGCGTTACTGTAGGTTATTTCAAAGGAACATTTCTTTTCATCAAGGTTGATTAAATGAAGGCATGTGCCTAGAAATCATATAAGAGACAGATAGGCGCACAGTGACAGCTTTATAAAGACTAAATTATTTTACTAAAGCACTGGATCTCTTGTTGCTCCAAATGAAGCACGCGCTAATATTTTGAAATGACTTTGTTCCAATCTCGAAAATCTATTTTAAATAAGTATTATGTTTAATTATTCATGATGAAAGCTTTTCAGAAATTTAACCGCTACGGAACTGATCTTCAGACGAATGATTGTCCTTCCAGCAAATAAGTTGACATGACGTTAACACGAGGTCACGTGGTGGAAATATAATTATCCGTATTTCACTTCCTGTCGGTTGTTACCCAGGCTCAAGTCCTCCAGTTCCTCCGTTTGCGTCTAATATTTAATGATTATTCATAATAGATTATTAACCAACCCTCAGGGCAAACCAGAGCTACTTCTCCGGTCATTTTAGGCCGAGCAGTCTTCAGTTGCAGCATTGGTTCTTGATAATGTCGTGCTTTTCATTCAATTAGCACTGAAATGAATCCAGGTAATCTTCCCAACTGAGGTGGTGTAGATTTGTTCAGGCTCACCTCCATAATTCAGCCTATATTAGAGCATTATTTTCTAAATGCCATTTTTGTTTTTAGATAGATGAATTCTTTGACAAACGGCGCTCGTTTTAAATGGTTGTAAAGTTGCTAACAGCAAAAATTAAAGCTAGTCCCCATACCTCTACAAGTTCTTAAGGGTGCCCCCTCGCTACATTGAAACATGTCATAAACAAATGTCGGAAACTTTTAACTCGCACATCACCAGCAGGTTGAATACAAGTCAACGGCTTATGGGTAATCCTGCCTATTGCTTCATATAAGTATCGATCTCTACTAATGGTCGTTGACTTACGTTCTTCAACCTGTATGTGATATGTATGTGATAAGCTGTAGTCGTGTGTTTATAAAATGTTTTACTAGATTGTGGACTTACCCTAAGATTGCTTAAATACAAGTATAATAATTCTAGAATTGCTTCATAATTGCCCGTTTGCCTATAAGAAATAATTATTGGTTAAATAAAATGTGTTTGATCATATGACTACCTATATACAAGACAACATTGGCAAAAAATATCTTAAGAAATTTATTCAGTGATATTAGTGCTGCCTTTGACTTGGTTAACCATAACACTTTTGTGTGAGTCAGATGTTGGAAGCTGCCATTTTAGTCTCAATGATTTTTATAAGCTACTGTCAACAAAGCTGTCGTTGATATTGTTTTCAATGAGTCTAGACCTTTCTTATATGGTGTTCCATAAAGTAATGTTCTGTGGCATCTGTGGTCTTAGGCTTCAACAAGAAAATGTTGATGTTGTTATTTCCTCCCCCGATGGTGATGTACAGATATTCTACTACTATAGTTTGGCATCTTCTGTAATGTACATTCAGGTAGTTTCCCATTGGGTTGTACTCGTGACGACCATAAATGCCAAATGAGATGACTGGCTTTCAGCATCTCAAGTTATTGAATGAAATTATCCCTGTTCATTAGATCAAATTCACAGGTCCCATGAGCTTTATGTATTATGCCCACTTTCTCCGGTTATTGCATCAGTACGAAATCCTATTTTTTATCAAATTGTAAGAAAGCAGTTTATGTATTGATATCACTCATGGGAGCTAAGCATACGTACGTCAAAGGGCTTTAAAAAAATGCTTAAGGCTTTATACAAAATTTCATTTGGGAATGAGTTTCACAAATGATTTTTTTTCCAAACGGCCAAATTTTAACCTCATACTAATAGGTTCCATCGCAACCTGTCACTCCTCGTTTATTTCATAACCTCGGGTGAAAAAGAGCCGTCGACCCGGTAATTGGATGGAATTTTATTTTCAGGATTCCCTTAACCATCGGGTATTAGGATTATTGGGTTTGACCCTCAGTAACAAGGAACGAAAGTTGCAATCGCCGAGGAACTCCGCGTTCAAACTTTCTAATCATTGATTGATAGAGGTTCGTACACAGGCATCGTGGTACCGAAGGTCACTGATCCCGAAAATAAACTGACGAAAAAAAGGACAGTTATTCTCAGCTTTATTAACACTAGGCTAGATTTAAATCGGAATGCTATGTAAACATTGACTGATATCGGTCCGTAGACAGGCATTATAACACCAAAAATTACCGATCCCAAAAATATACTTACAAAAAAAGAAATAGTTTAAAAGGAAAGTTATCCTCAGCCTTATTAACAAAAGATTGGCTCTAAATCCGAGTGATATGTGCGTAAGTATTAATGCAGACATTGATGAACGAAAAGTTCATTAGGTTGCCATTCAAAATGTTACAATTGAAGAGGGAGGAAATCTGCCATATTACAGAAAACAATTCTCGTGTAAAATGTAAGTAAATTCATATAACGGGAACGCTGAGTTTTGAAAATGAAAAAAGTTCAAGTGATTATATAACACAAGACATTAAAGAAACAGTTGTTCATAAAAAAAAAAGTTGCCAAATGTGGAAAAATTGAAGAGGGACGAGGAGAGCGAGTAATATAGAAAAGTACAAAACTCTTACCTTCCTGTTCTTTAACTTTTCCACTACCTTTTTTTATTTCTGTTGTCACTTTAACAGTCATTCAAAGATTGTCATTAACCGATGAAGTGTTGCAAAAATCACTTTTATTAAATTCCTGACGATCAAAAACATCCGGAGGTTTTGCTTCATCCAACAAAGTTGAATTTGAATCAGACAGCATTGCACCATTTGCGTCTTCTATTCTGAGATGCATTTGATCATTCAAATTAATCTCCCTTGATTCTCATCCCTCCGGGAAAAAGGGCTTCATGAATCCTTTTTTCACATTTTTCTTGAATAGTTTGCGCTCTCTCTCTCTCTCTCTCTCTCTCTCTCTCTCTCTCTCTCTCTCTCTCTCTCTGCACCAATCTCCTCCTGCCCTGTAAGCCGTCTCACTTTTCAGTACATTACTATTACCTTTCTTCAAAATTCGAACCACATTTGTATACCCCAGGCCTTGAACATACCTACATACCTTGAGCCTTCTAGAATAGCTGTAAATCCAAATTAAGTATTCTTCCTTTTTTTTTTTTTTTTTTGTCCGTACTCCCTTTAATTAAAACCAAACCCGTTTGACGACATAACATGCATTCTTGTATTCTTATATCTTCCTTTCTTCCCCATTCAAACCTTCAGTTTTTAACTTTAACAAAGTAAGGGCAAGAATATTTACAAAACCCATTCTTCTTCATTTGCATCCGTCAAACTACCCTTCCATATGCGCTTTCGAGCTCTGTTAATCATTATTTCCTAGCTGAATCGCCCTAAACTGTCATGTAGAGTAAGTTTTCTGGTGTCCCCCGCTCAATCATTGTTCTTCATCTTTGTCAGGAATGGTCTTTCCTATAAACTAAATATCCTACTAAAATTGTGATTTTTCAGTAAATATCAAATTTTTCCACCGCTAGTAAAATCGTGATTTATCAGTAAGCATAAAATTTTTGCACTGCTAGTAAAATCGTGATTTGTCAATAAACATCGAATTTGTGCACTGGTAGTAGTTAAAGCGGGAGAATTATGTTTATTCAGGGTAGTTAGAATGGAACCTATGGTAGAAAAAGTTAACCTTTTGCTTAAATGTCTTTCCTTGTTAATGCCAAGATGCTAAAAAATGTATGCATTTTTGTGTGCGTTGTACCCATTTACAAAGGAATTATGTTTGGTGGCAGCAATACCACTCGTATTTTTCTCCTCGCGAAGGAATGCAATTCGAATGTTAATTCACTGAATAAATGTTTCGTCCGAATTTGTTTGTAATGCCTTGTAGTTGCACTTGAAATATATTTCATGAGAAACAATTTTACGTTGGATCTGAATGCAAGAAATATGTATCTCTCTCTCTCTCTCTCTCTCTCTCTCTCTCTCTCTCTCTCTCTCTCTCTCTCTCTCTCCCCAGTATTCAAAGTAGTCATATTCGTGGCTCCTCATAACTCTCGAACAAATATTCTGTTTATTTTTGTTCCCGAAACTCCTGGGAAAACGCGGAAAGTTATCAATATGGCATTACAATGAAACCACCAAAGGCTTCCGTCGTACATTTATGATTTTCAACGATGCCGTGTCTTGTTATTCAGAGCATTTTCCATTTCGAAATATATATAAGACGAAAGAAAAATGGAATAACTCTCAACTCTGGTCTGTAAAACTCATCCTTGTTTGTGGGCACTCACCTAACATTTCAGTCAAAAGATATATCCAGGGAGCGTTTATTTCTATGTTATGGTATTTGGTAAGTTAAACATCAGTTAAAAGTAGTAAATACAATTTGCACTTTAGTAGAGTCATCGTCCTTTTTAATGAGTATATAATTTTTCGACAGTCGCACAATAGTGCCATCAGAACTTTTTCGGTTTCTGTCGAGTCCATATAAACCGTTTGCCTTGGATCCATGAATTGTTATTGGACTCTTCTTTTGTTTACCGAATATTGTCATGGCTTTTTTTCAGAATCCGAAATTTTGTTCACCTCAAATTGCTATCCATGTGTACCTTAGTCCATGTTCACTTTCAGCCGTCGTATTTTCGTGTGCGGGTACTAAATCATAGAAATGATTAGCTACTGGTGTTAAAAACCATGAAATGTAGAATCGTGCCAGCAATAAATCCATTTTCTTCGTAGCATATGATAAATAAAGATAATAAATCAGTCCAGCAATCCATCTCAATGGAAATCCCTTGCGTAGACGATTCCGTTATTCTCAAGGGCTTTATGCCAAACCTTAAATGAAATCCTACTGTCCTTTCAGAAATACGAAGCACTTCTATTGTTTCCTGGGTAGAAAGGAAGTGGAGGTTCGAGTTCAAGTATATGCATGAAGTGAAGTTGTCTGTTTTGTGCTGCTTCTCCGGACAATACCCTTTTTAGTCAGCTATTCTGAAACTTACCCCTTTGTTTATGTCAGTCACCACGAAGATATTATATTAGTCTTTGGATAAAAGGTTGAATGCCAAATAAAAATAAAGTGGACACAATGTTATATTGTAGCTGGACGAGGTGCGTATAATCCATATCAATATTTATTTGACTACAGAATGAAAGAGTATAGAATTAATTCCGAAAGTTTGAAATGAGAACAAAATTTAATGAATTCGACGATACAAGCAAGGGGATAAAGGGCGAACTTGATAAATGCCTCGGAAATCACGAAAGTGAGAGAGGACCGAATGAAATTACTATTGTGAAAATGAGGAGGAGGACAAAAGGGAGTAAATAGAGTCGAGAGTTGGAAATACTGTCTGTCCGAAATGTCAGAAAACAGCAAAGTGAAACAATAATATACACAGAAAGGGTGAAAGGGAGATTAAGGCGAGGGGTAAGCTTTTGCCTATCTCGCCTCTATTATGCTCTTTTTTCCCCTCTTTTGCATTTCCCCTCGGGGTTTCTAGCACACTTTCACAGCCACTTGATACATAAAGGTTTCATTAAAAAAAAGAAGTCATTCAATCGAATTATTGGCCCAAAATCATTCCTGCAGGAAAATGTCTATCGATGAGGGGAGTTGACAGATTTGCTACATGGAGGAACTTTGATTTCCAACAATCAGTTTAAATTTTTTGGAATATCTGGAGGGGAATGCAGAAAGAGACAGGGTTAATACTAATGCTTCCGAACTGTAACAGAAGATGATTTCATTAAAACAGTTTTTTTAAGCATTGTTGTTTTTTCCAGTAAACTGCATTCAAACACATTTTTCAGTTTATCATAAATTTTAGATTGATCCTGTTGATTCCAGATGTAGCTTTTTAGCTTTATGAACACAGAATCTGTTTATCCAAAGAATAAATCCATTCCATTAAAAGAACCACGTATTTGATTACATCCGATAGTTATCGGCTGGCCTTCTTCTCCTACATGGGTTTATTTACGAGTGAATATATTCTCGAATTACGCAATCGGGTGAACACCTTCTTTCCCACCTCTGCCAAGCTCTGGAGTTTTACCCTGATTTGCTTTTCCGACATGGCTGGCCTAAATAAGTGTATCGGACTGATATCTCATCGAACTTCCATTAAGAAAAAAATTATACCAAAGCCCCAAGATCTCGTATTGTTGTGGAAGGAGGAATGGTCTTCCTGTTTAGGACTTTGCTGTGGAGGAATGGTTAATGATGTCATGGTTAAGGGATGGTTGCTCTCTCAGGGTCCTTTTCCCTTATGTATTTATTTTTTTTTAATATGGTGCCATCAAATAATATAATTTTTTTTTCCTTTAAATTTTTAGAGCTTTTTCATATTTTTTCCGCCCCAGATTTATCACCGAAAGATCCTTTTGAGCCGTAGAAAATCATAAAACAGAGACTATCATTTTATATTTGCATATATAATTTCATATTTTCCACTTTTCTTCCTTTCTCTGCAGAGCGGCAAAAGTAAACTGGAAATATGGTTTTTGACAATTGTGGGTATACGGGAATTTCCGTGGGAATTTGTATTTGAAGAAGAATAATATTAGATAGTATTGTCAAAACAAGAGATCATTCTCGGATGGGGAAACCAAAAATGTTTCGCTTTTATCATTTTCCATTTTCGTTAATGACAGTGTACTTCCTCTTTCATATGAAGCAGAATTCCAAATATCCGTTGATTTTAGTGAGACGACTGTACCGAGACACTTTCTTTTCATTCGCCAAAAAAGAGAGAGAGAGAGAGAGAGAGAGAGAGAGAGAGAGAGAGAGAGAGAGAATATTTTATTTGGTCACCTCAACTTTGAGAACTAGTCTCGTGAACTACCTCTTAGGTTTAAGTGCCTGGTAGTTTCCATGATCCCACCTCCACTTGCATATTTAGATTGTTAAGCACGACAGGGATCTTAACCCTTAGTGTGCTGGAATATTGATTGAAAGATCGAAAGTTGACGCCTTTATTTCTAGTCACAGTAACATTTGCAATTGATGGTCTTTGGAAGATAATGCATTGGGTTAGTTTAAAATGAAAAGTGAACTCCAACCATTTGTTAAAGAAGTTTGAAGGATAATTTATTTGTAAGCTAAAACGAACAGTAAACGCCTTTCGTTTCTCATCTTTTTCATCTCTCACGGGACGTGAATTTGGTGGAATAAAGCATCTTCTTATTATGCAAAGAAAATATAAAAAAAAATTAACCGCCTTTGAGGTCTGAAATTGGTTGCAATGTCAACATCGAAAGAGTGTCTTAAAATTCCTTAATTTCTTTTAGAGGAGATTTTGATCGGAAAATTAGTTATTATGAATATTAATGAATTTGGTCAAAAAAGATTACTCAATTATAATTTTGAAAAACAATAATAGTCGGAAGTAATGGATAAGTTTAACAAAAAGAAACAAATGACAAACAAACAAAAATAAATATCAAATGAGGAGAGATTGGTAAGAATAAGGCAAAAAAGGAATGTAGCTACGTAGAGGTATAGAAAACTTGAAAAATGTTTTTAAAGCAAAAAATGTTTTTGTTGCTCGGAAAAACAGAGATGCACGTATGGAAAAGTGAAAGAAGAAAATAACGGGAAAAATATAATAAAAGAAATAATTAAAACCTACCATACATATGCGTATGTGTGCGTGTGTTTGTATATATATTGAATGTGTGTGTTCATGTATGTATGAATGTAACCTCCACGTCAGCGAGGAGACAACGAACTGAGGGAATGCCACGACGCAAAAGGAATCCCAGGGAATAGGAAGAGAGGAATATAGACGAAGGAAATGATTAGGGAAGAGGAAGAAAAAGAGGAAGAAAAACGCCTTTGCCCTGACGAGACAATTTCCTTTTCTGGGCTTCATTTCCTTAAGGCTATTAACGATATTGCCCTAAGTAACCATCCCACATAAACACTTAAAAGTTTTGCCTCGGGGTACGACCGCCGAGGAAAATGTGCAGAGAGAGGGCGAGAGAGAGAGAGAGAGAGAGGGATTTGGGGGATGGAGGAGGGAGGGAGGATGCTTGAGGAGTGAGGGAAGGGAGTAAAATGGTTTTTATGCTAGACTGCGGAGGGAAAAGTGCACACAAATATATCGTGAATTTTGAGCAAAGAAATTATTGCAGGAAGTATGTGCATAAATGATTTCGTGTGTAAAATTCTATTCTCTCCTCTCTCTCTCTCTCTCTCTCTCTCTCTCTCTCTCCCGCTTTCAGACGTATAAATGTTACTGGAATAAGTCAACGGAAGTAAAAATAAAATTGAATCGTGCCTGACAAACACATATATATGTAAATGTGTATATATATATAATATATATATACTATATATATATATATATTTTATATATATATATATATATATATATATATATATATATATAATTGTGTGTGTGTCACATTACCACACGTAGAAAATAAGAAACCTCTTGTTGGTCCTGACACGTTTCTTATTTTTCACCTGTGGTAATTTGTAATAAATGCATCATGTGCTCAAGTAATTATGATTATATGTATATATATATATATATATATATATATATATATATATATATATATATATATATAATATATATATATATATATATATATATATATATATATATATAATATATATATATATATATATATATATATATATATATATATATATAATACACATACATGCATGTATATATATATATTGTATACATGTATGTGTGTATGTGTGTGCTCGAATACAACCTTTAGTTCAGTGCATATACTAAAAGCAGACACTTGTATATTTACGAGTAAACTTTCTCCACCATAGTCATGTTATAAACGTACTTTAATAAGGTATATTTAACGTAGGTCAGTGAGTTCTCAACCAATATTAAAAAAATGAAGTATGTGTGTATTAATATGGTGAATGTTTTAATACATTCAATTAAAGCTCTATCGGCATGGGAGTTTCTTTGAGGCGTGTTGATGCCCATATTCGAAACTGCCATTTTGATTTTGTCTGAAATTTAACATAAAGATCGTGGGGCATTTTTCCATCATGTAATCTATTCTATACTTGATATACAATTGACAGAAACTGTTACGACTCCATACTTTGTTTTTTTTTCATCTGTCCATCCGCCTGTGGTGTTTCCGTATGGTAACACTGCATCCCGGGCTTTAGATAGTTACATTCAGCTTACATTCAACAACAATAATAATATCCTATTTCGAATATTAACGGTGTACTTCGCATACAGTAAATAATTAAAACACTTTTCAGTAGCAAATGTACACCCAGATATCATTTTATTTACCTAAAACTTACATATACCATAACTATTTAAAGCCCGGGACGCAGTGTTACCATACAAAAACACCACAGGCGGATGGACAGATGGAAAAAAACAGAGTATAGTACATTTCAGGAGTAGACACACGACCCATATTGAGTATTGTGAATCCAAGTACGAAGAGACACCATAAGTCTCATATAGACTTGCTGAGTTATGTATTGTACTATAATATATTGCATAAGACAATAACGGACTGAAAGTTTATAAATTGGAGGTACTTTTGGTCCAGGATTTTAATTTTTAACTTGTCCAAATCATAACTATTTGAAGCAGTAAGCAAAAATATTCGAGAAAATTCAACTAAAACCTCGGTAAATGTAACAGGTGATGAAGTTGATGGTCTGTTGAATATCCGGAACAATATTGTAAATATAATGGCCGGGCATTGGCATTGAAGGGCTTAGTAATTATTCAAATAATTAGTAACGTTGATGTGGCTTCCGGGTTAACGATTCTGGAGGAACATCGCCGGCTGGTTTAATCAGTGACACATTTTAATTATGTGTGTATATATATATATATATAATATATATTATATATATATATATATATATATATATATATACATATATATATAATATATATATATATATATATGTATATGTATATATATATATATATATATATATATATATATATATATATAGATATATATATCACTTATTAAAGTACGTTTATAACATGAATATGGTGGAGAAAGTTTACTCGTAAATATACAAGTGTCTGTATATATATAATATATATAATATATATATATATATATATATATATATATATATATATTTGTGTGTGTGTGTGTGTGTGTGTGTATATGTGTGTGTATATACATATTTAATTTTGCATTCCTCTCTATTTTTTGATAAGTCGTGTTTGAATGCAAAGATATCCGAATTATTCATGTGGCAGTCTATGTCATTGTGACATAGCTGAAGATAAAATTAAATTCATGCTCCCCTTACCTCAGTCAACATTACATTCTTAGAATCAATTGATGTCAAAGGATTTCCCCGCTAACGAATCGCGTCAATAGAACTCGTATTAAAAATACTTAATCTTAAGTACACATTTCCCGCCGAGTGCCTTTTGACAGCCAGTATTAGTTCAAAGGAAAGACTGTTTCAACAGCATGGTTGTTTTGCCTATTATTTCAAGTTGGCTGATTATTTTAACCGATTTGTTTGTAATGAATGTGGAATAGGTCACTTTCTAGGTGCAATGGTATTCAAACGTTAGCTATGGAGATAGAATTCTCATTACAATGATTCGTATTCCGCTAAGGACATCTCTGAAAATTAAAAAGGCCGAAAATTAATATCGCTGATATCATTCACGGTAATCAGAGCAGAGAAGGACTCATTATATAGTCAGGGGATGGGCGAGAGACATGCAGCCATCAACTCAACACGGTTGGCAATAATGTGCAATGTATATGCAATCTTAAATGAAGGTTGACAAAAACGTCGGAACCTGTTCACGACATCATCATCATTCTCTCTCTCTATCTCTCTCTCTCTCTCTCTCGTGCTCCGAACATTAGAATCATTAGAAAATATTTCCCTATAAACAAAAGAAATCATTTCTACCACAAATATCTCCTCTTCAGAAATCAGAGGGAGTTGCATCTTCCTTGCGTCACAGGCAGCTACAAACATCGACAACTGCAGCTTCTTTCGACCCTCATAAACATCTTCCAGGGAAAACTGCACATTATTACCGCCAACCTAACAGGTAATTTTCACCCTTTTACGGAGGAAATGATTAATCGGAATCGAGAGAGACGTTGGCGGAGAGGGGGGCGGGGGAGTGTGGTAAGAGCGTAGTAGTGCCAGAGGGCGGCGAGAGTTTAAAACCTAATAAAACGTCACATCGATGTCGTTGAATTTCCAATCACTCGCATTTACGAGATTTGATAAAAAAGGAAGTTGAACAATTTGCTCCTTCGGCTGATGCACAAAATCTATTGGGTTCTGAAGAGGAAAGCCCGAGGGATCTTAAAAAGTTCAATGTCGTCTTTTGTATGAATACGAAAGTTACCGAGAGTTTTGTAGTTGCAATATTTAACTTTCGATTGCTTAATCTCATTCCGTTTTGCCAAGTATATATTGAAACGAAAATCATCTATATCATGATATGCATTGCACATACGTACGTAAACATAAAATGAAGGTTAACGTGCGTATTGTCAATCTCTCCCCAGTTTTGGCTCTGTTGCAAGAATTTCTTCTGTAACCCTGTTTCAAGAAACCTATTCACAAAAATGAGGATTTTTAATTCATACAGTACCAGAATTCTCTTCCTAGAAAATGCATCTCGTTGCTTTGTTTCTTAATCTGTTATGTGGCAAGATAAGCCAATGGTTTTCCTTTTAATTAGTAACAGTTCTTACTTCCAGCTTGGATCCAGTTCACTCGGCCTGTCTTTTCCTTAGGTTTTCCTTACTGGACATTTCTATCCCATCACCCACTAGCTAAGCCTCAGCAATCTAACGTCTTATTTCTCGACCAGCCCTTCAAAAGGGAATGGTTGTTGCCAGAGGTCTGTATGGCCTGAAATATTTCATTTGTCATCGCCGCAGGAAAAACGTCCATCAACACAACTTGATTTTGGTACTGTTTATTCTTGGTACATGTAGGCAGGTAATGTTTTCAGTGCACCTCATGCGATGCCCTGTGGGAATTGCTTAAGGTTCTTGGAAGCCGCCCTTCGGCCCCTAGCTGCAACCCCCTTTCATTCCTTTACTGCACCATTCATTTTCTCTTTCTTACATCTTACTTGCCACACTCTTGTTAACATTTGCTTCAGAGCTCAACTGTGAGGGCTTCCTTCTATTACACCTTTCAAACATTCTTTACTCTCAGTTTCTCTCGCATTGCTGAATGACATCATAGGTCTCAGCGCTTGGCCTTTGCGCTTAATTTGTCTCCCATTCCATTGACCATCTTTGGACTCTTCACCGTGGAAAGAATAACCATTTGCATCCTGGTTGTAAGAGGTCTCTCCAGAAATGATTGAAGTCCTCGATGCATGTTTGAAAGTTTTCGGACAGAACCAATGCGCCTTCTGCCTAGGTATGGCGCTTGTTATTACTGGAACGTTCCGAATCCAGTGGTCTAATATATCCATCTCGCAAATCGCGGTGCCACCGTCAAGCAGAAAGGATGACAATTTAAAAGTTGGTAATGCTAATGTTAGGTTAATTACATATTGAACGTTTTGTGATGTTTCTTTCAGGGTTATAATGTAACACAATCTGTCAAATGAAAAACCGAATATTCTTAGTTACTGCCACAGTTTTGTGATTCAGGAATTGTTCTAAAAGTTATGAAATTGTTGTAAGAACGTGTGAGTGATGACCTCTTGGTGTAAGTTTTACTCATAAATCGTCAGTCTCTTGGTAATCTCCGAGGAAATCATTCTTGCAGCTGAAGGGAATTTTCTCATTTTAGCAGTGACTTGAAATTTGTATTTTTCGATAGATCCTGTGGATAACTTAATTCCCGGAATATTTGTAATTCAACACAATACTTTCCACATTTATAGCAAGTAGTTAAAGAATTCCATATCTTGAATAGCACAGTATCTAGGAGTGTTTCTGTAATCAGTGGTCTTTGAGCGATGGCTGGTAACACTAATTGTGAGCGAGGTCTGGGGTTTTACCTCGTAAAAGGAGGCCAAGGTATTTGGCGTAAGGTTTGGTCTTCATCGGCTGTTTAATAAAACCCATTTCCAGGCATTCAGCTTTATGATGTAGAAATTTCTCAAAAGTAAAATGAGCCATATATATATATATATATATATATATATATATATATATATATATATATATATATATATATATATATATATATATATATATATATATATATATATATATATATATATATTGTTTCAGATTAATTTAATGTTAGCTCTAGCTTGGTAAGGCGTTCCTAGTTTTATGGAGTTGTAGAATTTTTTCCACTGCTCTAGGAAGATTGAATAATTTATTTGCAGGCTATTAAAACTTATGCCACAGCATCCAGGTTACTGACCCGTAATATAATTAAATAAGAAATTAAAAAAAATAATAAATAAGCCTAAGAGGAGTCTCATGTAAATATAAATCTATATATATATATATATATATATATATATATAATATATATATATATATATAATATATATATATATATATATACACACATATATATATACCACACACATATATATATATATACATATATATATATATATATATATATATATATATATATATCGTATCCGTAAAACATACATGTACACAGACTATATATGATTTAAATTTTGTTGTGGAGGCCCGCCTCCCTAACAAAGATATATCTCTTCTATAAATATTTGAGAGAAGGCATGGCGACTAAAATTATCCCAGTTTGTCTTGGAAGGTTACATGGCACATAACTGCAAGTAATGTTGCAAGTGTCTCCTCTTGATGACCAGCTTTTCAGAAAAAAATGGTCAGAAATTGTATTGAAAGAGAAACTACTATTATTCGATAGATGTAATTCATAGAGCGCAATTGAGACCTACGTAATCTATTTAAGAGTACTCGATGCAATAACTACGATAACTCGTCCACTGACCATAAAATGATATGTTGCATGTTGAAGTTTTCGGTTGTGATGTGTCATGTGTAATGGTAAAGTCAAATAGGTAAGAACAGAAAATACTTTTCGCTATTGATTTTATTTTATCAGTATTAACAGTGTGTATAATTCATAAAAGCACCGAAGTCGCAGGATATGATTTTTCAAAAAATAATTCGAATTAAAAGCAGAGTAAGCGTCAATAGTTGTTTGGCTGTTACAGTGCCACCATAACTCTCTCTCTCTCTCTCTCTCTCTCTCTCTCTCTCTCTCCTCTCTCTCTCTCTCTCTCTCTCTCTCTCTCTCTCTCTCTCTCTCCCTCTAGTTGCTAACAATTTTTCAGGTCCTTTGGAACATTTTTTTTTATATAATATTAATAGGCACTAGTTTTACCTCATTCCAAAGATAAAGATAGTTAATAGTCTACCTCAGTCACTAGTATGTGGTTAATTTACCTGATAAAAATATTTCTTGTGTAAAGTTATGCAAATAATGATTATAATTCTAAAAGTAATACCATAATAACCACTGGGCATTGATTATAGAATGCAATGGAAATATGTTGTTTTATCTTGAAATGTTTTATTAAAGAATTTTTTAGGCATTAGTAAAAGTTTTTTTTTTCATTCGCAGAAAATATTAAAATTGAAATTGAAACGTGCGTGTGTGTGTGTTTTTTTTTTTTTCATAACGTTTTTGAAGATAAAAGAAGCAACTTTACATGAGAGATGTTGACAAACGCAATCCCTTGATATGTAAGGGGAAACATATATGATATGCAAAAAACTTGGCTATCAAAAACGCCTACGATAAAAAAAAAAAAAAATCTGGCATCGGAAATTTTCCTTATATCTGAAACTTGACTGGTTGAGCGATTGGATAAAGGGTAAACTAATAAACGTCGGAAGAGGGGCAGAGTCGAATTTTTAGTTCTGTCTTCCTGTTCTTTTCGACGTCCGTGAAATTGGAAGGGACAAATTGCTTACAAATCATATTAGGTGAGTGGAAAGTACTCAAATTGGATCATATGGTGTGCTGGTGGAAATTGTAACGCAGTGGATTTTGTCCTTGTTTTATGTAACGTAAAAATTATGGTTTGGAATATATTGCCACACCCTTAGAGAAAGAGATATGCAGTTATAGCAGTATATTCTTCAACGAAAATGATAAATAAATCTTCAAATATCTTGTAAGGTAATCCTAATCAAGAGGATTTGCGGTAGGATTAAGGTAACTTGTAATGTTGACCAAGTTTCATATCAGGATCTCGCCACCGTTAAGAATGTTATGGTATATGCTCAGCAAGGTTCTATTTAGTTGTACTCAGCCGAGTAGGTTTGTTTAAAAAAAATGCTAATGTTCAAGAGATAATTTACTTTTAACATTGATAATACTTCAAAGTGTTGAAATAAAATTTATCTCTTGTTTTATTCATAAGATCTACTTGTATTGAAACGTCATAGACCCCATTGGTTTGCTATTTAATGTTGAGGATTGCTTTCCGGGTGTACAGTTAATGGTCATCCATTCTGTAATTTGACAGTCTTTCATTGCAATTTCATCTCGTGGGCTGAGAATACATCACTGTTTAAATCATCCAGCCACAAGGCTAGGTATTGAAAAATTCCAAGTTTATACGATGCCTTGACAAACTTGGGTCCGTACCTTAGTAAATAAGGAAAAAGAATACCGAAATGAAGTTGCTGAAAGCCGCTAAATAACCGCTGAAAATAACGTTCATCTTAATTGGACTCTCCTTTCTCTTCGGTATCCCTCGGCGCTATTGGTTTTGTAGGAAAGTTCTGTTGGATAATTAGTAAAAAATGAATTAAGATTTGGAAACAAAACAGGAAGCATTCGTTTCCACCTGGCTAATTTTCTTTGATCAATATTATTGTCCTTGTATTACGATGTAAACGGATTTGTAGGAATCAGGAAAGACATTTCATTCTCTTCTTGTAGTTGCATATCATGAAGGTGTTAGTAGCCAAATTCTCTATTTTCGTCGTTACCTTACCATGAAGTTAAAGTGACAGTCCTAAAACCATTTAATTAAATTTACTAAGAAGGGGAAAAAATATATATGTTCGTTGTAGAGTATCAGGAGACACTGAATAGAAATGTGTCCAAAATCCTTGCTACTATGAGATTCGGGGTCTCTGTAACACGGTTTTTTGGACTGCTCCTTGTCAAAGCATCGGATGTAGCTGAAAGCTGACATATGTATATTTTACAACCACACAAATTTTGTCAGCATTATCAATAACCTAAACCCGATAGTTTTAATTTTTATAGAGTAAAAATGATCTAGCCGACGCCATGGCCAATGATTACGAGCCAAGAGTCGAAAAACATTCATTACGTAAGCAAGGTAAACAACATTTGACGAAATGTTGCCCCGCCCATCCACCAGACAGAAACTCCATCGGCTCTGAAACCCAAAGACTTTATGAATGGCGGAACGATACATAGATTTGGGTGGGGCATCAGTGCTAGCATAGTAATACTACTGTAGCAGTATTGCCGCAACAATATAGCAGTAATATACATGAATTAAACGGTTAGGCCAACTGCTGGGATCCATGAAGATCATTTAGTACTTCTTACAACTACTCGAGAAATTAGTTTTTATAGCCAGAAGTTAAATTTTCTAATCCAACAATGCCCATGGTAGCCTTCAGCGTTATCCTGAATTATAACGAGGCGAAAGTGGGTGGAGCCTCATGATGTCATCATTCTGACGATAATTATTGGTGAAGGTTTAAAGCCAATATACGGTACCGGCTATTTTTTTTTCAGTAAATAGGTAGATAGCCAATAAATAGAAATTGCTTGACATTGGATATAGCAGTTATCAAATCAAGCTTGTCTACTATGCTTTTGAAAATTACCAACTATTCCCTACATCTTGTCAATCTGATTGTGACCTATAAAGTAGACTGTAATTTCTTATGAAACCTATTTTGGGAGTTAGACTAATAATCGAAGTGTTTTTGTATTTATTAACATATTTTGTTGGTTTGTTCATTATGACAATCATCTGTGGAGAGGTTCCAGAGTTTATAAAGGTGTACTGCTTTGCTTGTATTGAATGTGTATGTCATTGTTGCCAGAGGTTTAGCCTTCGTTACGTATAGCCAATCATCCATCGAGAAAGAGGGAAGAAATGCTGTCATAAGTTACGTAACGAGTGCATTCGAAACCTTTTCTCTTAGTAAGTTGGCCCGTCTTCAGAAAAAGTCACTTTTACATTATAAGTACCAAATTTATTCAACCTACGTAATGCCGAATACAGTCAAAATTTATGTGTAGATATAATATATATTCTGAATAAGCGTTACATTTATTAAATGCATAAATAAAAAGTTATTGCGAAAAAAACCGTGTTACAGAGGCCCTGAATCTCATAGTAGTTTACATTTTTAGTTATGATAAAATGACGGATTCGGGACGCGTCTAACAAAACCTAGTTTCGTCACTACAACAAGAATAAGAATGAATTAAAACTAACACTATGTTTTCAAGAAACAAACCAAATATATATATTTTTTTTCAAACCCCGTGTAAGATTACCAGGAAGTACACAAATCCAAGTGGCTTTAGCCTTTGTATCTTCCGTCGGGGATGGGCCAGCAGCAGCTGCGTGACCTTTGGACTCGCGAATTTCGAAACATGTATCCGGAAGGACCCGGACGGAAGAGTTAAGGAAATCCTGAACATTGTTTGTGGGATTAAAAAGGGGCATAAGGACACGAGGAGGTAACAAGGCGAGAAGGGAGGAAAGGGATCAAGTGTATTTGCAGGATTTTTGTAGCCAGGGTCAGGCATTAACCAAGTACCCCGAGTTTCGATGCTCTCTCTCTCTCTCTCTCTCTCTCTCTCTCTCTCTCTCTCTCTCTCTCTCTCTCTATATATATCTATATATATATATATATATATATATATATATATATATATATATATATATATATATATATATGTGTGTGTGTGTGTGTGTGTGTGTGTGTGTTCTTCATCACTGGTGGGCTAATCCTCGGTGAAACAGGTATGGGGATACGGAAGGACATGGCATATTACATACGATTCTTTATTGCTAGCGACGTTTTGCGACAAAGTTCCATCTTCAGGCTAAAGGCAAGAAATAAATGTTACATCAATACAAAACAATTAAGCAATTTAACGTAACATTATTTTAAATTAAATTATTTCTAAGTAAAATTAAATAATTATAAAATCTTAAAGAATGAGTTTACATCAATACGTAACACATTTAAGAAAAGGAAATGTAAAATCATAAACAATTAAAATATTTCTAAGTAAAATTTACGAATAAAAACATTTAAAAAATATATGAAAAATACTAAAAAATGAGGAAAATACCTTGCTCAAGCAGTCCAGCTGTTCCATGCCAGGACGGTGGAAAAAAGTGACGTGGCTCTATGCTATATACAAAGGTATTGAGGTAGTATGGTTGTTAAGTGAAGGTACCAGTTTCTTAATTGCCAAACTTTCAAGAACGAGGATGTGGTGATCGAATGGTGACTTCATAATGACCTTGAAGGTGTTATAATTTATCTCTGCCTTACAGATTCTGGCGTGATTCCTGATATTTGATTGTTCAGGGGTGGATAGTTTGCTGCCCGTTCGGTAACTTACACCTCTATGAGCATCACATCTCACTTTGAGCAACCGGCGCGTACTTCCTACGTAGGTCTGCTGATTACATCGGCAGCAATTAAATAGATACACTACACCGGGGTGCATCAAGGAGGGCAATTTCTCTTTGTGTTTTAGGAAGCTACCAATAGTTCTGGTCTTTCCAAGTTATTTACAAAATACACAAATTTCTTCCTAGCAGGTTATGCTGGCTACAATTACAACTAAACTGTGGTTGATGATATTATTGTTACATGAAGCATAAGTAAGTGGAATAATTTGGGATTTAATTTATTGAGATGTCTGGAGAAGACAAATGTTTAGTAAACTTCGCTTAATGGACAGCAACCTCAGTTTTCAAATGAAAGCTTTACGAATCCAGAGATGAAGTCAAACTCTTTGGAGCTAATGGTCTTAAAAGGAAAAAAAAAAAAAACCTGGGTAAGACTGAAATTAAAGTCTCTGCTGGTAGGCCATCTGTATTCCAGAAACAAATTTTTAAAAATGAGCTTCGTTCGGAAGGAAAGAAGGGAACAAAAAAGGAAAAAGGTACAAAAAGACCACTTCGTCTATGGCCGTCTGGTTTATTTACAAATAAAACAAGATGAATTTCCAGGTGACCTAAAATTTAAGCAGTCACGTGCCCCTATCGTTTGAAGCCTAGAAATTAATCCTGCTAGGATTTTCCGAGGAAAAGAATTTGTTTATCTATACTTTTTTCCTGAATCCGGGTAGACAGGTGCCTTTATGACACGCGACTAACGATTACAATAAATTACAGAGGAATTTATTCGTACGCGCTGTCTTTGCTCCTAAAAAAGCGGGAGGGAATAAAACATTCGATCCATAAAATCCGTAATATTTCATTATCTTTTCGGCCTAACCATTTACAAACATTTGCTTTTGAGACCTGGCCGTACACTTCTGGCGCGGTATTTACGAACCTCTCTCCCAATGGCCTGTTTGTAGGTGTGTGCACGTTTGTTTGTTTTGTTTTTTTTATTTACGGTTGTTGCTACGTCCGATGGTACAATGTTAACAACACTCTTGACAATAACAACAAGGACGGTAATGAATTAGATCTCTATTGCTACACACGAAGGGAACTAAAGCTTGTAAGCACATGCCGGAATTCGAGGGAGCATGAAGTCCAACAGCAATCCCGTAGTGATTCTGGGAAATGCACGGCCAACCGAAGTAATTCTCTGGTTGTTCCTTGACATTAGGATAACCGTAATCAGTTGCCAAGCTTCGGTCACCTGTAAGCAGGATGTATGGCCTGTTAGCCTTATACGCCGATTAGCACTAAGCTTGCAAGGCAAAAGGACACAAGGAAAGAAAGATCAGATTTAGACACGTTAGCCAAGCAAAAGAGAATTCTAGATACTTTCAGAGCAGAAGTTATAGCGGCTTCACTTGATGTCTGTTGATTTATCTATATGCTGAATTTTTGGTTCCGTCCAAGATGAGTCCTGCTGAGTCGACCACACCATCCACTCCTTAAATAGTAATACTTAGTATAGAATTTATCTAATTCATTTAATGAAACTCAACTTCGGCTCAGGATGAAGGTCTTGACTCTAGGCTATGATAACAAATTTTAGATTATGTTTGGAGAAAATCTGTATTTAAAAATCTCATTGATAGTTTAGACCCATCTCTGATTCTACCATCTGGCTTTTGAACCAACAATTGCTGCTAAGCATTATACCTTACAATTTCCAGTTCATTCTGTGATTATGGTTATCCATCTGGTTAAAAATAGCTGACCTCTGGAACTCCTGGTATAAATACCGCTTTTCTGTAAATTCTAAGTTCATTCATATACTTGTATGTCGAGAGAAAGTTGTTCATTGAAATATAGTGTTGACTTTCTACCTTTTGGCTCCTTTATATATTATTAGATATATATATATTATATAATATATTAATAATATTATATATATATAATATATATAGTATATATATATATATATATATATATATATATATATATATATATATATAATCGCACCAATACTCTCTAATGTACTGTATAGCTTATTGCTTGTGTCCATGCACTTAGAGCCGCTTGCAGCACCTAGGCGAGAAGATGAGGGGAGAAGTGAGGTCCACAAGTGTAGTTGAGCGAATATATTTTTTCATGTCATAAAGAAGCGAGCTAATGTTTAAATGGGCTCATCAGAATATTAATGCGTCCTTAAGCAAACGACGTTCCACATTATCATAATTCCAACTCTCATCCGGCCATCTCGAAATGCATAATTGGTTAAAAACGTCCCCTTAGCCAATGAATTAAAAGATAAGCCTCGTTAACCCAACGTTTTCCCGGATGAGAAGGGATTTCGCCCGGAAAGAAATGGTCTTTAATCATCTAATTTGTCTGAGGGTAAATATTATCAGGAGGGTTATTATTGTAAATGGGGCTCCAGCCCCAGAGAGAGAGAGAGAGAGAGAGAGAGAGAGAGAGAGAGAGAGAGAGAGAGAGAGAGAGAGAGAGAGAGGATTCTGCACAGCCTCTCGCCTTGCGCTGTCGGCCTTCCATTAAAAAAGATGGAAAATGTATTGTGTTTAGTTTTCGCTCCGTAATGCGACAGCCTTTGATGATTGTTTACTTTCCACTAGTTTCGCCAACGCTCCAGTTGCGTCTCTCTCTCTCTCTCTCTCTCTCTCTCTCTCTCTCTCTCTCTCTCTCTCTCTCTCTCGTCACTTGCTCTCTCATATTTGTATTTATATCTGAATGTGAATTAAAATCCACGAAACAGTGCATAAAAGCTGAAAAGAAGGCACAGGAACTAGTAGGATACAAAATGAGGCATTTCAAATACAGAAACAAGGAAACTGTGCTGAGCTCCATACATCCATTGTTAGACCTCATCTTGAATATGCAGTACAGTTTTAGTCACCAACACTAAGAAAGAAAGGACATAAATAGATTAGGAGGGTACAAGAAAGAGCCACAAAGTTAATTCCATCCATCAGACAAATAGGTTACCAAATACGACTAGAGAGCTCGAACATGTATGTATGGATTAGAAATACGACGATTGCGAGGACAACTAATAGAAACATTCAAAATACTGAAAGGCATAACAAACATCGACAGTATCCTATTTACGTTAAACGAAAACCAGACAAGAAATAATGGATGGAAACTAGAACTGAAGAGATACAACACATCTCATTGTGGAACTTCTTCACATACATGATATGTGACCCGTGGAATAAACTACCACCAGAATTTGTAAAAAGCAACAGCATGGAAGAGTTTAAAAGAGAGCTAGACAAAATCGTTACGACAATTCACAGTAAAACCTGCTCCTAGGGATAAGTGAGCACGCGATGTCTCCTCAGACGGACTAATAAGTCTTTGAGACATCCTGATCCTTGCAACTATTCCACATTTTCAAGTGTGAACTTGAAAATATAAAATAAAGCAATGAATGTTAGTATGAAGAGTAAAAGAACAGAAACTAATAAATTGTTCGATAAATAAATGTTTACCTACTATGACAATGTTGACAGACTGGGTACCTAAGGGTTTTGACAGTAAATATATATTACCGCAAACGTCATTTATTCAATAGTTACATACGAGTCAAGTAAAATAAGGTAAAATTTCATTCATATTATCTGATGACAAGTAGCCTTAGTTAATACCAGAGATTATCTTAAGCCTTCAATGTTTAAGGAATTATATTCTTAGGTATCACTGGACGACTCATTTGATATAACAGTCTTCTTTTTCTCTAAACATATTTTTGTATTAGAATAAGAATTCTTTCCATAATGTTTGATTGAAGCTGCAAAAAAAAATTGCAAACAAATATGTTTTCCTGACCTGCTTAGCATTTTATAGGAGCTCTCTCTCTCTCTCTCTCTCTCTCTCTCTCTCTCTCTCTCTCTCTCTCTCTCTCTCTCTATTCGTGTGTGATTTTAACTTTCAAGAGTGCCTGTCTCTCACGCGAAAGGATAATACTAAGGGTTACCAAAGAATAAACACTTTCTAAACGCAGGACCCATGGGTGTAAACCTCTGTAAACATCTTTTCAGACCAGTCGAGCCGGTTTTGAATCTTGACAGAGAATGGGGTGTTCTGGCTTGGAAGCATTTACGAGTTATTACGACGCATTAGTAATCCGGTAGAAAGGGGGGTTAGGTGACACAGCTGTCATAGAGAATGCAAAGAAAAAAAAATACTTAGAAATCCTTTATCTATTACCATGATAGTTAGGACTGGTATTTGGTATGTGCATATTTTTGCGTGGTGTGTGTGTGTGTGAGAGAGAGAGAGAGAGAGAGAGAGAGAGAGAGAGAGAGAGAGAGAGAGAGATGGCAGCTGGCATCTCTGTAGATTAGTATGTTTATGCATATGTTTGTAAAACATTTTCTCCAGCTCAAAGGGAAAGAATATGGTTAATCTATCTATACATTATATAGCAACATAACTATATACATTTACATCAGAGTTTTTTCTCTTTGAGGTTAGAAAGGATTTTCTTTATACAATAATGCCAAAAAGAGCAGATTACGAGATTGGACATTTATTTCGTGGACATTCATCTTCTTTAGTCTAAAATAAAATGAGGAATAAAAATAGAACTAAAATGTTTGTATAGGCGATTTTTAGGAAAAGAATATAACATTAAAATCAAGTATTATCTGAAATTCATAAAACGTGTCCCCCTTTTACACGTGCTACACTTAGTGAGAAGTTCCTCCAAAGGCCGTAAAGTTAACGCATCCATTTAAGGCAACTGACCTCCTGCGGCCTTCACTCTACCCCTCGCGCTCAGCGTTCCCCTCTTAACCCCATAACAGATCATCCTCCCCCTTCTCCTCCCCCCCCCCCCCCCCCACTCCTCCTTGTTCACGCTCAATCCTTACGACTTCGTCCTTAAGCCCCTCAGCCTCACGCCGAGATATAAACATAGAGTCCTGGCTTTCAAACAGCTGTCAGACGCATCCCCCTTCCCGTCTCCGACGCTGTCAAAATACCCTTTGTTTCGAGTCATTCATCACCGATACACGTCGCTGTGATTCCCCGCCGTGACCTCCTGATGACTCCCCCTTCGGTCAAGGTCACGACGCGGTGTCGTCTTTCCCAGAGACCTTGGACACACTGGTGCATTTATTGGTTGTGAAATGATAGAACGATTTTCTTGTATTGATATTTCGAAATGTAATATAAATATTATAATAATATAATATTAATAATCATCATCATCATGATCACACAGGAGATAAAAGTCCATCTTGTGTGTAGGTTTTTTAAGTATACTTGCATAAAAAGCCAAGAATATTGCTCCCTTTGTCTGAAAAGCTGAAAAATAATAATAATAATAATAATAATAATAATAATAATAATAATAATAATAATAATATAATATTGAACCCAGCCGAATAGGATGACTGGGATAAAAAAAAAAAAAAATAATAATAATAATAATAATAATAATAATAATAATAATAATAATAATAATAATGGCAAAAGATAAGCACTGAATGCAAAACCGGCGATAGCAAGGAATTGCTAGCCTTAATCTTTTCTCGTAAATATAAAAGCTGGAAATATTAGGAGACTACTTAGACAACTGTTTTGGTTTGTTAGCCCCATTTTCAACGGTTGGAAGGAAAACGCAAAGATTTATACACTCCATTTTACTCTTGAAAACTGTCCGCGTTAGGGCATGTGTTTAAACATCCGCAACTTTGTTTTTTTTTCAAAATTCACTGGTAGGAAATGCACTATGAACATCCAAAAAAATTATTATTATTAGTAGTAGTAGTAGTAATAATGGCGCTATAATAATAATAATAATAATAATAATAATAATAATAATAATAATAATAATAATAATAATATATTATAATAATATACAGAGATATACAGAGACAGGAGAAAGACAGAAGAACAGAGGACTGGCACAACAAACCAATGCACGGACAATACATGAGACAGACTAAAGAACTAGCCAGCGATGACAATTGGCAATGGCTACAGAGGGGAGAGGTAAAGAAGGAAACTGAAGGAATGATAACAAGCGGCACAAGATCAGGCCCTAAGAACCAGATATTGTCAAAGTATGATAGACGGAAATAACATCTCTCCCATATGTAGGAAGTGCAATACGAAAAATGAAACCATAAACCACATAACAAGTGAATGTCCGGCACTTGCACAGAACCAGTACAAAAAGAGGCATGATTCAGTGGCAAAAGCCCTCCACTGGAGCCTGTGCAAGAAACATCAGCTACCTTGCAGTAATAAGTAGGTACGAGCACCAACCTGAAGGAGTGATAGAAAACGATCAGGCAAAGATCCTCTGGACTATGGTATCAGAACGGATAGGGTGATACGTGCAAACAGACCAGACGTGACGTTGATTGACAAAGTCAAGAAGAAAGTATCACTCATTGATGTCGCAATACCATGGGACACCAGAGTTGAAGAGAAAGAGAGGGAAAATGGATAAGTATCAAGATCTGAAAATAGAAATAAGAAGGATATGGGATATGCCAGTGGAAATCGTACCCATAATCATAGGAGCACTAGGACGGACAAGATCCCAAGATCCCTGAAAAGGAATCTGGAAAAACTAGAGGCCGAAGTAGCTCCGGCCTCATGCAGAAGTGTGTGATCCTAGAAACGGCACACATAGTAAGAAAAGTGGATGGACTCCTAAGGGAGGTCAGGATGCAACCCGGAACCCCACACTATAAATACCACCCAGTCGAATTGGAGGACTGTGATAGAACAAAAAAAAAAAAAAAAAAAAAAAAAAAACATAGTATTATTATTATTATTATTATTATTATTATTATTATTATTATTATTATTAATAATAATAATAATAATTAATAATAATAATAATAATAATAATAATAATAATAATAATAATAATAATAATAATAATAATAATAATAATAATAATAAAATAATAATAAAATAATAATACATATTTGAGGGAGGCGAGTCAGTTAAAAAAATTGCGCCAATTTGGACTACGAAAAAAATTTATTTTTTCATCTTGACAAAAAACGTCACAGTCTCCATTACGCTTTTTGCATAAATTTCAGGAATTCAACGTAAGTAACCTAGGATAGGAATCAGGACAAATGTAGGATGATTGCTAATTTCAATTCTTGGAATATGAAATCGGGAATCCCATTTCAGTGCAATTCATTCCAGAAGATTTCAGGCTTATTATTCAATCAATTCTATTTCTTTTCTCTACTTTTTTCTTTTTTATCATTGCAGATTATTATTTTTTATTAAAGCAAATAAATATCTTCTTCATTTGAAATTGTTGACCTCAAATAATTAGGATGTTAGTTGTTAGCTCTAAAACATTTCGGAATGTTTAAACCCCCCCCCAAACTCTCTCTCTCTCTCTCTCTCTCTCTCTCTCTCTCTCTCTCTCTCTCTCTCTCTCCTGCCTTCCTTCAAATAAATTCCTAAAAGTTTTAGAGTGAATAAAATGAATGTGGCATCTGAAAGACTTGATAATATCCTATGAACTTTATATTTGGAAATATTATATATATATATATATATATAGATATATATTGTATATATATATATATATATATATATATGATGTATATGTATATGTATATGTATAGTATATGTATATGTATATGTATATGTATAGTATATGTATATGGATATGTTATATTGTATATGTATATATGTATATTATATATATGTATATATAATATATATATGGTTAATATATATATATAGATATATATATTATATCATACATATATATATACACATACATATATATATTATATATACATATTTTTGAGAGCACAAGAGAATGAGAGAGAGAGAGAGAGAGAGAGAGAGAGAGAG
Organism: Macrobrachium nipponense; assembly: GCF_015104395.2. Taxonomy (NCBI): domain Eukaryota; kingdom Metazoa; phylum Arthropoda; class Malacostraca; order Decapoda; family Palaemonidae; genus Macrobrachium; species Macrobrachium nipponense. Next base: position 37,421,773 of record NC_087202.1, on the reverse strand, counting down.
AGTTATATGGAGTTAACATCGTGATATCAATTTGCTCGTCCGCCCAGCTGACCGTTAGTTTACTGTATCAGATCTCGAAATGACAACATACCGAGCTGAAATGTAAGCGTCCTGGACCATATTGCAAGTAGTACGTCATTTGGAATATTAAGTAGTGTATCTCCGTGTATATGGACCTCGAAAAACTGGGAAAACTCTCTCCATTCTCTCTTGTGTTCACTCCCTGTTTAAATTGCTCCTTTTGTGGCCTTTCCGAGTCTAGTGTGCTTGAAATAGGAGCTCGAGGTTACAAAACAAGTATGCCTGAGACAATATGGATTTTTTCATTTATTCATCGTCCCTGGTCATTCACTCTCATTTAATTCTAATGAAATATATTTAGTCCTTTTTTGTGCACTTTTGGTGCTTAGAGAGCATCACAATTTTCTAAGAGAACTTCCATTTCCAACGTTCTTCTTTATTTTTTTCTGAATCAATTAGATGTTTTCTTTACCATGCCTTGGACTGGCAAATATAAAACTAAGTACGCATATTCATCGATCCTACTCTTAATTCGTAAAAGCTGCCCTTGTCTAATATGAATTGGTTTCAGTGTCTGTTGCTTTTATTTTTTATATGTTATTTAAAAGGCTAGCATGCTGGAAGGCAGACTCCTTTCTCTTCTCCAGTAGTAGTGCACAACAAACATTCCAGATGTCTACGTAACAATTTGTATAAGATGAAAGTTTCCCTTTTATGACCGACAACGTATTTCTTATTTTTAGTAGTGTTGTTCGACTGATTAAGGAAGTGGGATTTCAGCTGACATCAGCAACCTCGTGTAATGCAGGCCCCTTCTGTCTCTTGTTAAGTATTTCATAATCTTGGATTGTGAATAGACTGTCAGGCATGTTGAATAAAGAATGCAAAAAGAAAATACGTACGCGTAAGTTTTTTCTGAACAATCGATACGACTGGTAATGCTTCAATTGCTTCTCAGATGCAAAAGAGTGAGGTAGCGGCCCGTGCCTCCGGAAAGCGCTATTAGATGCACGATCCATGGCTAACTTTAACCTTAAAAAAAATGTAGATGTTAGAAGGTTGCAATTTGGTGTTTTATGGTTGGAGGGAGAATGATAAACATGCCAAGCCAAGGAAAGCCAAAACATGCCAAGCCAAGGAAAGCAAAGTCAAGCCAAGTCATGCCATGTCAAGAACACTAAAAGCCAAGCCAAGCCAAGCCAAGCCAAGCCATGCCAGGGACACTAAAAGCCAAGCCAAACCAAGCCATGCCATGCAAAGCTCTCTAAAAGCCAAGCTAAACCATGCTAGGAACACTAAATGCCAAGCCAAGCCGAGCCATGCCATGCCAAGCACTCTAAAGGCCAAACAAAGCCATGCCAAGCCATGCCAGGAACAATAAAAGCCATGCCAAGCCAAGCCATGACATGCAAAGCACTCTAAAAGCCAAGCCATGCCAGGAACACTAAAAGCCAAGCCAAGCCGAGCCATGCCATGCCAAGCACTCTAAAAGCCAAGCCAAACCATGCCAAGTCATGCCAAGCCATGTCAAACCATGCCAGGGACACCAAAAGCCAAGCCAAACCAAGCCATGCCATGCCAAGCACTCTAAAAGCCAAGCCAAAGCATGCCTAGCCATGCCAAACCATGACAGGGACACTAAAAGCCAAGCCAAGCCAAACCAAGCCATGCCATTCAAAGCTCTCTAAAAGCCAAGCCAAGCCATGCCAGGAACACTAAATGCCAAGCCAAGCCGAGCCATGCCATGCCAAGCACTCTAAAGGCCAAACAAAGCCATGCCAAGCCATTCCAGGAACAATAAAAGCCAAGCCAAGCCAAGCCAAGCCATGCCATGCAAAGCACTCTAAAAGCCAAGCCAAGCCATGCCAGGAACACTAAAAGCCAAGCCAAGTCGAGCCATGCCATGTCAAGCAAAGCCTAGCCAAGCCATGCCAAGCCATGCCAGGGACACTAAAAGCCAAGCCAAACCAAGCCATGCCATCCCAAGCACTATAAAAGCCAAGCCAAAGCCCTGCAAGCCAGGCCCAAACCATGCCAGGGACACTAAAAGGGCCCAACCAAGCCCCAAGCCAAAGCCATGCCATGCAAAGCCCTCTAAAAGCCTAGCCAAGCCAAGCCAAGCCATGCCAAGCCATGCCAAACCAAGCCATGCCAAGCCATGCCAAGTCATGCCAGGAACAATAAATTCCAAGCCAAGCCATGCCATGCCAAGCACTCTAAAAGCCAAGCCAAGCCATGCCAGGAACACTAAAAGCCAAGCCAAGCCGAGCCATGCCATGCCAAGCACTCTAAAAGCCATGCCAAACCATGCCAGGGACACTAAAAGCCAAGCCAAGCCAAGCCAAGCCATGCCATGCAAAGCCCTCTAAAAGCCTAGCCAAGCCATGCCAAACCAAGCCATGCCAAGCCATGCCAAGCCATGCCAGGAACAATAAATTCCAAGCCAAGCCAAGCCGAGCCATGCCATGCCAAGCACTCTAAAAGACAAGCCAAACCATGCCAAGTCATGCCAAGCCATGCCAAGCCATGCCAGGGACACCAAAAGCCAAGCCAAGCCAAGCCAAGCCATGCAAAGCCCTCTAAAAGCCAAGCCAAGGCAAGCCAAGCCATTCCAAGCCATGCCAGGAACACTAAAAGCCAAGCCAAGCCAAGCCAAGCTATGCCATGCCCAGCACTCTAAAAGCCAAGCCAAGCCAAACCATGCCGTACCAAACAATCTTAAAGCCAAGCCAAGTCAAGCCAAGCCCAACCATTCCATGCCAAGAACTTTAGAAGATAAGCCAAGCCAAGCCAAACCACGCCAAGTTAAACACTCTAAAATGCAAGCGAAACCAAACTATGCCATGCCAAGAACTCTTAAAAGTCAAGCCAAGCCTAGCCAAGAATTCTAAAAGCCAAGCCAATCCAAGCCAAGAACTCTAAAAGCTAAGCCAAACCAAGCCAAGCGATGCCATGCCAAGAAAAGAACTCTAAAAGCCAAGCCAAGCCAAGTCATGATATGTCAAGCACTCTAAAAGCCAAGCCAAGCCAAGCCAAACCATGCCATGCCAAGCACTCTAAAAGCCAAGTAAATCCAAGCAAAGCCAAACCATGTCATGCCAAGCACTCTAAAAGCCAAGCCAAGCCAAGCCAAACACACTAAAAGCCAACCAAAGCCGAACCATGCTATTCCAAACACACTAAACACAAAGCCAAGCCAAGCCAAACCAGGCTAAGCCAGACCATGCCATACCAAATATCTAAAATCCAAGAAAGGCAAAGCTAAGCCAAGCCATACAATGTCAAATCTCTAAAAGCCAAGTCAAGCCAAGCCATCCCAAACACTAAAAGCCAAGCCAATCCAAGCCAATGCCATGCTAAGAACTCTAAAAGCCAAGCCAAACAAAACCATGTCATGGCAAGCAATCTGAAAGGCAAGCAAAGCAAAGCCAATTCATGCCATGCCAAAAACTCTAAAAGCCAAGCCAAGTCACGACATGCCAAGCATTTCAAAAGGCTAGCAAAGCCAAGCCAAGCCAAGCCGAGAACTCTAAAAGCCAAGCCAATCCAAGCCAAAACATGCCATGCCAAGCACTCTAAAAGCCAAGCCAAGCCAAGCCAAGCCAAAACATGCCATGCCAAGCACTATAAAATCCAAGCCAAGCCAAGCCAAAACATGCCATGCCAAGCACTCTAAAAGCCAAGCCAAGCCAGAACATCCAATGCCAAGCACTTTTAAATCCAAGCCAAGCCAAAACATGCCATGCCAAGTACTCTAAAAGCTTAGCCAAGCCAAAATATGCCATGCCAAGCATTCTAAAAGCCAAGTCATGCCAAGCACACCAAAAGCCAAACCAAGCCAAGCCAATCTAAGCCAAGCCATGATATGCCAATAACTCTAAATGCCAAGACAAACCAAGCTCTCCCATACCAAGCACTGTTAAATCCAAGCCAAGCCAAAACATGCCATGCCAAGCACTCTAAAAGCCAAGCCAAGCCAACATATGCCATGCCAAGCATTCTAAAAGCCAAGCCAAGACAACATATGCCATGCCAAGCATTCTAAAAGCCATTTATGCCAAGCACACCAAAAGCCAAGCCAATCTAAGCCAAGCCATGATATGCCAAGAACTCTAAAAGCCAAGCAAAGCCAATCCATGTCATGGCAGCACTCTGAAAGCAAAGCTAAGCCAAGTCATGCCATGCCAAGAACTCTAAAAGCCAAGCCAAGCCAATCCAGGCCAAACCATGTCATGCCAGCCAATCTAAAAGCCAGGCATTGCCAAGCCAAACAAAGCCAAACAATGCCATACCAAGCACTCTGAAAGTCAAGCCAAGCCATGCCAAGCCAAGGACTCTAAAAGCTAAGCCAATGCAAGCCAATGCAAAACCATGCCATGCCAAGCACTCTAAAAGATAAGTCAAGCCAAGCCAAGCCAAAGCCACGCCATGCCAAGCACTCTAAAATGCAAGCAAAGCCAACCCATGCCATGCCAAGCATTTTAAAAGCCAAGCCAAGCCAAGCCAAGCCAAGTCATGGTATGTCAAGAACTCTAAAAGCCACCCGCAGGCAAGCTAAGCTATGCCAAGCACTCAAGAAGCCAAGCCAAGCCAAGCTAAAGAACTCTTAAAGCCAAGCCAAGTCAAGCCATGTTATACCAAGAACTCTAAAAGCCAAGCCAAGTCATCATATTCCAAGAACTCTAAAAGCCAAGCCAAGCCAATCTAAGGCAAACCATGCCATGCCAAATACTATAAAATCCAAGCATAGCCAAATCATGCCATGCCGAGCACTCTAAAAGATAAGCCAAGCAAAGCAAAGCAAAGCCAAGCCAAGCCAAGCCAAGCCAAGCCAAGCTAAGACAAGCCAAGACATACCATGCCAGACATTTAAAAGCCAAGAAAAGCCAAGCTAAGCCAAGCCATAATATGCCAAGAACTCTAAAAGCAAAGCCAAGCGAATCTATGATATGCCAATAGATCTAAAACCCTGCCATGCCAAGCACCCTAAAATGCAAGCAAGGCCAAGTCATGCCATGCCTAGAACTCTAAAAGCCAAGCCAAGCCAAACCATGCAATGTCAGCCAATCTAAAAGCCAGGCAATGCCAAGCCAACTTATGCCATGACAAGAACTCCAAAAGCCAAGCCAAGCCAAGCCTAACCATGCTATGTCAAACACTCTAAAAGCCAAGCCAAGCCAAACATACTAAAGGCCAAGTAAAGCCAAGCAAAGCCAAACCATGCCAGGCCAAGCCCTCTAAATATAATACTAAATAAATAAGTTTAGACTTATCTCTAAACTCTATGTATGAAAGCAAGTATAGAATGCAGAGTACATAATACTGAATAGCATACATGCTGGGAGGGAAGTGGGAATTACATGTATTTTAATCACTGGGGGAGTACAACTCATACGTATAATAATGGCCTGGGAGTGCATATCAAAGGCTACAGTGGCACAATTGTTTTCTTTTGCAGAACACAAAAAAAAAAAATAAAACCGACGTAATGTCAATTTATACTTAATGAACAAATTAAGAGAACAGACTCTTGAACTCAAGTATCAAACAGGTCGTTCATACTTTATTACCAATCCTAGTACTAAAATCATTTATTAATGTTTTACCTTCAGATCATGCCCATAGAATTTATCATAGTTTGTAAAGTATTGTGTAATTTTCGTTGTTTTTTCTCACTTACTCTTTGGTGTCTATGACCAAAGTTGTCAAGCTGGTAGTTAGTATGTGTCAATTAATCAATCTGAACTTATATTCTTTTGTGTCGAGTAGACGGAACTGGCCATATTAGCACGGACTCTTGCTCTGTATATATAAAACAACCCTAGTGAAATTCCGCTACTCATTCTTTTTCCGTACTGACACTGGGATAAATTCTCTCTCTCTCTCTCTCTCTCTCTCTCTCTCTCTCCTCTCTCTCTCTCTCTCTCTTGTGTGTTTAAGTGTATGCAATTGTGTGCAGCATGCATGAATTGGCCATAATTTAATAGATAAGTCTGTTGAGCTTTAGTAACAACATAATCGCTCTCTAAGTAGTTAACTGGAAGACTAAGTGTCCTCATTAATGAACACCACATATAGCATATCTTAATGAATAGAGAGTATCTCTCTACAAAACACGATGACATGAAGCTCTCTCTCTCTCTCTCTCTCTCTCTCTTACTTGAATACTGAGCGAAGGTTTTACTTCCAACAATGTCAGTCATGCTTATTTACCTATTTATTATTGATAGCAAGATGACTAATACCACTTTTGCAATCTGCTCCACTGATTCAAATCATTAATAGTTCATGAACTCATGCTAAGTTTAAATGGTAATCATAAATAACATCATTACCATTATTTTTTTCTTTTGGTGGGAGGTTCCGTGTAATCGCGTGTAAAATAAAATTATAAAAACACGTGCAGAATTTCCTTTTCAATATATTGAAAGTCTTTGCTGGGAATTGTTTTTGAATCAGATGAAAATTGAAACTGCTTAATTCGGATACTCTTTTAGTCATTAACAATACATGAAGCAATTAGCCAGCGTTTTGCAGCTGCACTCTCTATTGAAAATTGAAAATAACTCCTTTTGGCTTCATATTTTCGCATTGACCAGCGTTCATTAAACTAGGTTGAGTTTATTTATAACTCAAGAATGGTTTCATATATATATATATATATATATATATATATATATATATATGGCATAATATATATATATATATATTTATATATATATATATATATATATATATATATATATATATATATATATATATATATATATATATATATATATATATATATATATATATAATGTAATGTTAGTTCATTCTCCCAGCTTACTGCAAGAACAAATTGCACACACACACACACACACACACACACACATATATATATATATATATATATATATATATATATATATAACACATGATATATATATATACTATATATATATATATATAATGTGTGGTGTGTGTGTGTGTGTGTGGTGTGTGGCAATTTGTTCTTGCAGTAAGCTGGGAGAATGAACTAACATTACATTATATATAATATATATATATAATATATATATATATATATATAATGTAATAGATATATATATATATGTGTGTGTGTGTGTGTGTGTGTGTGTGTGAGTGCAATTTGTTCTTGCAGTAAGCTGGGAGAATGAACTAACGTTACACTTACCACTGTGCCATATGTGAAAATCACCACGAAGGCCTTTGAATGGGTTAAAGTAAATATGATTTTGTTTAGATAATGCTGATAAGGATGTGTGAGAAATGGGGATGAAAGAGAAACAGATCCCAGAAGAATTGGTAAAAGGAATGCCTAATATGTTATTTACGCAGGAAGATAATGCAGGAGACTGGAAGATTTGCGGGGTATAACATTGGCTGGTGTGCCAAGATTAGTTTAGCGTCTTCGATTGAAGAGGTATGATGGGTGATTGGAAGACTGATAGGGAATCAGCATTTATTAATGTTTTTTTACAAGCATGGAGTGTTGGGAATCAAGCTTTGAATAATGAAACCACTGGATGAAAAGTAACTGATTAAACGGAAAAAAAGGCATTATGGCGGACACACAGATCTGACGGAAGCATTGTGGTTGGTGTTGAAGGCGTACAGTAATTTGCTCAGGTCATTAATTTTTATCAAGAATTCAGCTTATCATAACACAGAAGTTATTATAGAAAATTAAATACATAAAAAGTAGAGGACATTCTTTTTCTTTAAAATAACTCCAAGGTTTGAAAAATCCTTTCCTATATTCTGGATAGACGGCCATATACTCGAGAAATGTTACCAGCGCAACCTTTTAATTGTTAGTATGTTCTGATGTGGACGATCCACATACCTTTTTAAATCATGAATAAAAGCAACATAGGGTTTTATTCCAACAACAAGAAAGACGCTCCTTTAAAGAACAAAATATTGAAGCTAGAACAGCGAAATATTACCGACGTTGCATAATCATGCTATTAAAAGCAGTAGTGTGAAAATGAGCTCTCATTAAATATGCCGGGCTTCACTTTTACGGCCTAAATTGTGTTTGATTCGCATTCGAGAAACTGATGATACTCCAGTTGTTCGTCGAAAGTTTGCGCAATGAGGTTGAAGTTTGCTAAAGTATTGTTCGAGCAGGATAATTTGGCTCCTAACTTTTCATAGCTTCGGTGGATTTTTTTCAACAGCACAAAGGAATTGGCATCTCGTTGTGAGCGGACGATGTCAAGTTTTCTTCTTAGCTTTGCTCTTTGTTGCTTCTTCATTTAGAACGAGAATTAATATATTTGAAGCTTTTCTCTGTTATGGTTATCAAATTGCCTATTATTATAAACTGCTTCCTCTTTCATAGGATGACAGTTTTCCTTTCAATTTTGGTTTTTGCTGTGCCTTAGTTTAGAACATGAATTTCATATATATTTTAAGCTTTTTGTTGTGAATATTAAATGTATTATCATAAAATTATAAAATGACTCGTCGTTCATTGAATGTCAGTTTTCATTCTAGCTATAATGATAAAGGTTACTAACAATCACCACAAGAAGAAGTTTGCACTGAATTAATTCGCACTCCAAATTAAGACGCATCAATGAGCAGAATTCAAAAGGAAACCGTCATCCTATGAAAGTGTCAGTTTATACATAAATCAAGTTTAATACTCACTATATCAACAAAAGCAAAACATTAAATATGTGAATTCAAATTTCAAATTAAGAAGCAATAAAGGGGAAAATTAAAACGAAAACATATGAATTATGAATAATGAATCAGTTTATAATAATAAGCAATTTAACAGTATTATTGTTATTATTATTATTTTTCGTTGGATGTTCATTATTGGTATTATTAGTCTATAACATTTACTATTATCTTTACTAACTCAGTTTTAGATTGTTAAATAACGCACTAGCCACCAACCTCCTTCTCCAACCTTGAAAAGACACTAACAAGATGGGGAGCAGACTGGATATGTTTCTTAATATCTTTTTTGAGGGAAAAAAGGGAGAAGAAAGCGACTTCGTGAACATGTTCTCGGGATTTGGCAGAGACGGGAAAGTATCTTCTTCCTGAAATTGGGCTAAAGAAGATGGCTGGCGGAAGAGGGAAGGAGCAGAGAACAGAAGAGAAGGTTGTCATTATCAGTTTGTTTATCCTTTCCAAACAAGGGGATGAACTGGGGTAACAGGCAATTAGACGTTCATTTCAGTGGTTGCTTAGGTTCGTTCTCCCTTCCCCTTGCCCTATCCTCCCCCCTGGCCCACCTCTCTCTCTCTCTCTCTCTCTCTCTCTCTCGCAGTTTTCAGGGGAGGTGCGAGTCCTAGGGATAAATAAAAAAAAATGTTCTAATTACATTCGTTATTCTCTTAATAAGAGTGATGAACTAATATTCAGAAGCAGTTTATAGAAAAATGCGAAAGTGTCTCCCTATAAAGTTAGTTTTCTATAGTCTACTACTCCAGTTACTCGTGTGCTTACCATGTTTTGAAATTATTTGCCTCCCTCCCTGTCCCTCGAACCCGCCGCCCCCATCTCTCTCTCTCTCTCTCTCTCTCTCTCTCTCTCTCTCTCTCTCTCTCTTTCTAGTCTGTGAGGGGCGTCGAGTGAAGGACTAACTATTAGAGGGGCCGTGGTAACAAAAAGGTTAAGAACCACAGGTATATACCGGTTGTATACAACCTTGCTGATGGCGACCGTATTCATGGATGTTACCAGCTTTGGAATCAGTGATAGATAAGGCAGATTGTGCGCGTTCGGTATGGATATTAGGTCTTAATTGTGGTTAGTATTAAAAAAAATCTTCCCAAACTGGCAATGCAGAAAGGTACCCTTTTATGTCTGTTGCATCTTGCAATCTTAAAATCATCTCTAGTCGTAAGATGCTTAAACTTTATTCTGACGTGGAAGAATTGAAATTAAAAAGGGATTCAATACAGCTAAATATATCATTGGCTTGTTTTGGTGTTCTAAGCTTTCTATTCTTAAGTGTCTGTCTATAGCATACTGCAACATCTTGCTTATGCTATATTTATATTTTCTTATATATGTCATATTATAGCTTATTGGATGTCAAGATAAACTTGTGGAAATAATAACAACCACTTTTTGAGTGCATGTGTTTTTTTAATAATGATTTTTGGATTTTTTCCCCTGAACATCCTTTATCTAAACAGTATGCTGAATTTGATCAGTTTTTCTTGACTTGTAATCACCCTTCATTGTGTTATTTGTATCTAGTACGTACAAATGTAATTAATGCAGGAACTTTTGTATGCTTTACTTGCAACGTTCAGTATAAAAATAACTTTTAAGTTTTTGGTGGGAACAATACCCATGTCTGTTTCATCATTGTGTTCTCTTCTGTAGATACACCAGGCCTATTTTTCGATGATATACAAAGCGCTATAACTACTGAGCATTTCATAAATTGATTTCCATTCCATGATTTCAATGGCATGAGCTACCTAAATTATATAAATGAAGACTGTGACGTCAGACGATAGATGCAAGTATAAAATGAAATTCTTCATCTTTTCTTTTCATTTCTGCTGTCAATAAGATAAAAAAAGTAAAAAATGCGTTATATGAAACTCTTAGCCACGGCCCATGAAACTCTAGCCGGTAGTGGTATTGAGGTGCCAGAGGCACGATCACCCCTAAATTTAATCTTGAATAAAATAAGAACTACCAAGGCTAGAGGGTTGCAATATGCTATGTTTGATGATTTGGAGGGTGGATCATCAACATAACAATTTGCAGCCCTCTAGCCTCAATAGTCTTTAAGATCTGAGGGCTGACAGAAAAATGCTGAGGGGCAGACAAAGCCATTTCAATAGTTTTCTTTTACAGAGAAATAAAATAAAATTAAAACAGACTTTCACATATATAGACACTACAAATTTCGCACTCCACCTGAAAAGATAGTCAATATTTTCCTTATTTTAAAAGGAAAATAAGAAGAACGGAGGAAATGCATTTGCAAATATGATTATTCCCAAGCTTCAGTGAAAATTTTATCCAGTTTCCCCTTTGATTGCGACCAGAGAAGAAAGAGAGAAAATGGTTTCTGTCAATATTCAAATCGATTCTTGATTCTAGATACCTGGAACTGACGAAAAATTTCGACAACCATTGTGTCCTTTTTCTATTTGCGATGAAAGTATTTGCCGACAAAGACAGGCA
>NC_087202.1:37393074-37403074 GCF_015104395.2 Macrobrachium nipponense | reverse complement strand
TTCACATTTCGTAATAGATTATATATATACTCATGTCCTAAAAAATACAATTCGTCCTCATGTCTTAAAGGAGTTGATTCGTCCCCATGTCCTAAATCATACGATTCACCCTCTAATCTTAAAGGATGCCATACGTCTTCATTTCCTATAAAATTAAATGCATGCCCAGGTCCTTCAGGAAATGATTGGTCCTCATGTCCTAAAGGATAAGATTCGTCCTCATATCCTCAAGGTTACGTTACATTCTCATTTCCTAATAGATTACATATATACTCATGTCCTAAAAAATACAATTCGTCCTCATGTCCTAAAGCATGCGATTCCCCCTCTATTCTTAAAGGATACGATATGTCATCAATTCCTTTAGGATTAAATACGTGCTCTAGTCCTTTAGGATATGATTGGTCCTCATGTCCTAAAGGATACGATTCGTCATGTCCTCAAGGGTACGATACGCTTTCATTTCCTAAAGGATCAAATACATAGATTCGTTCTCATGTCGTGACGGATTTGATTTGTCCGCAATATTAGATGCCCTTCTTGCAGTTGCATATGTTTGCCTGCAACTGATTTGAAAGCTGTCATGGGTAAAACTGTTTTTTAATACACACACACACACACACACACATATATATATATATATATATATATATATATATATATATTTTATTTAAATCATATTCTTAGACCCTTGGAAGGATTTTTTTATATGTAGAAAATAATTTATCCTTCGAAATGTGCTAGCAAGTAAGTGTATCCTGTGGCATAGCTAATATACGTATAGCTAGCTACTCAAAGTTAAAATGCTGATTTATAGAAAGAATAAATTCATAAAATAAAAGGTATGGTATTATGTGCGTGTGTATCCACATACAGTACTTATATATACAATTTCAGGTGTTTGTACTAAGCATATCCGTGTGAGGTCACATCGCTGATTGCACTGTGCTCCGCTTAGAAAGGTATGTCAGGGGGACAGAATTCGTTTAAAAGAGGACTCCGAAAGCCAGAGAGAGAGAGAGAGAGAGAGAGAGAGAGAGAGAGAGAGAGAGAGAGAGAGAGAGAGAGAGGGGCCAAGATCTAGTAAGATATAAAAGAAACCTCGAATAAAAAAATAAAAAAAAATAAAAAAAAGGCAGTCTCAATGGCATGATCTCTAGCGTCATCAGCCATCTCTTCGGATGTTGGAAGTCTCCGTTTTCTATGTAAGCTAAAAGGCTTTGCCTGTAAAATGGCAGATGAATGGTTGATTTCTTCCTTTTTTCCATTTCTCTCTATCTCCCTCTGAACATTACTGATAAGGATGGAGGAACGTTGCAGCAGGATGAGATAGAAGAGGAAGAGGGGGAAGGGGTGTTGAGGATCTTGGAAAAATGATAATGAATGGGATGAAAAAATGGGGTAAATTCTTTATTGCATGAAATCAAATAAGGGAAAAAGGCTGACAAATGAAAGAGCTCAGAGGCATTTTGACTGTTAAGCTCCTTTTCTCAGGCACGCTTATGGACACACACATACCCACCCACACTTTTGGATAAGAGGGTACGTTATCAAGGAAATATTACAATTATCAACAGCAATAGTGTAGTAATAAGTTTTAAAAAGATATTATATAAACATATAAATACATATCTGCACATGTAAACAGTGGCAACATCTTCATCGATTCCTTTTCACTGAAGACTTGAGCCAGATACCTATTTCACGGTACAACTGTATTTAGAAGTATGTTGGTTCACATACACCTTCTACCCGAGAGTTGCAACATTTCCAGTAATAGAGCTACTCTTAGATTGGTTTATTACTATTTAGTCCTGTTGTGTGGAAATGCAGTTTCTACTTGGTACAATCATGCACGTTTGTGCGAAGGCCAATAGAAGTCAAGAAATAAGAACACTTTGGAATTTAAGGACACTGGAATTTAGGCTACATTACAATTTAAGAACACTGGAATATAAGAGCACTTTGGAATTTAAGGACACTGGAATTTAGGCTACATTACAATTTAAGAACACTGGAATAGAAGAGCACTTTGGAATTTAAGGACACTGGAATTTAGGCTACATTACAATTTAAGAACACTGGAATATAAGAGCACTTAAGAATTTAAGGACACTGGAATTTAAGGACGCATTAGAATTTAAGAACACTGGAATATAAGAGCACTTTGGAATTTAAGGACACTGGAATTTAGGCTACATTACAATTTAAGAACACTGGAATATAAGAGCACTTTGGAATTTAAGGACACTGGAATTTAAGGACACATTAGAATGTAAGAACACTGGAATATAAGAGCACTTTGGAACTTAAGGACACTAGAATTTAGGGACACTTTGGAATTTAAGGACACTGGAATTTAAGGACACTTGGGAAATTAAGGACACTGGAATTTAAAGACATTTTTCCATATGGTAAATGATAAATCACAAGAATGTTGGTAATGACACAACATTTTCTTGTCTGTACAGTAATTTTCATACTGGGAATTGGCGACAGAAATATAACACATGGTATTTTGAAAGGAAGCCAACTTAAGGCACACTTGGCAGCAGAATTTCTTGGTCTTGTTCTTATGAATGAGTGATGTTTAAATGCTATGGGCGTCAGGGAAAATCCATGTTTATTGAAGCCTTGCATCTTAATACTTTGCGTTTTTTTTTTTTTTTTTTTTTTTTTTTTTTTTTTTTTTTTTTTTTTTTTTTTACACGTCCATGATTTTATCTTCAAAAGCAAGCAAATCAGAATGCATTAATGCTCTAAACTTTAAGCTACTATGAAAGCGTGTTTAAGTTTAGCAACGAATTACTAAATTGTAATGGTTAAGAAATATGAGTATAAAACATTTTTAAACTTCGATATATAGTGTCAAATGTTTCTTAACACACTTGGCCGTGAAACCAGTCAATGTATGTATTATTCCTCAATTCTCAACCTATTGCACTTGCTGTGTTTGTGACAACATCGAGTATTTTGACTCGTTTTGTATATTTGTGTGATGTTAAACTTAATCTTCCTGAGTACATAAATACATGCATGCATACATATATCTGTTTTCCCAAGATGGAAAGTATGTAAGGATTGCTGACCCAAGCCAACTGTATGGGAGTGAAAGTGGATGTTGAATGTGAATATGTATGCTTGCAGCTGCGGGGGATAAACGTTTGTGCAGTAGACTGGGTAAAAGGAGATTTTATATGACGAGAAATGCGGATATATTTAGAAGTTGTAAATCATTAGCTGGTAAAAAGACGGAGTTGGGTATTTTAAGAGGATTCGGTCATGTGGAAAGAATGGTCGATGATATAGGTTGATAAAAAAAAACTTTAATACTGTTTAAGGTAAAAAGAAGAAAATTGAATCACTTATTTTTTTTTTAAATAACATCATACCTCTCAAACACTTCTAAAAAATCCAGTGGCATTAATGTGAAAGAGGAGAGCAAGACATAGAAAGGGCTAGTGGATAGGTGTTGTGAAAGCAATATTTGGAAGGTAGTGTTTTAAAATCCAGGAAGCACGACAGTCCTTTGGAGATGTGGGTGAAGGGGCACAGTGTCATTTGGTTGAGATTTGACACCAGATGATGTTCCCACTGCATAAGAGTATGAAGCAACTTTGTTGTGGAAATTTTCTCCACCTAGGATTCATCCCCGATTCATGAACCGTAAATATTAAGGTCTATCAAGATTACACCATACACCACTTCCTTAGAGAGGCGAAGCTATTACTAACCTTTTGGATTTTTCATTACAGCTGCAGTTTAATTGTGGAAAACTCTTCCTAATCATGCAGTTGAATCCCTCTTAACAGCTATTGTTCAGACTGGGGTGAAACTCTTACCCATTTATCATATTTTTCCTTACTCGGGGAGTAAGCCGCTAGGAAAGGTATGTGGAAGAGCATTAAAAGGTGTGAAAAAGGTGTTTCACATCGAGTTAAAGATACAGTTATTTTAGGATAAGATATTTATGATTTATGTATTAGAATGCAAATGAAAAAAAAATAATGTGCATGTTAAACAGGGCAGAAAAGTTACTTATAACCAAAAACAGTGTATATATTTTAATTTTCGTTGGTGAAACAAGGCTCTATTTGACCGTAGAGTTTAGCACATTTTAATTTATTTGGTGTACTGAATTTAGGCAATGTTTCTTTTCGATTATTTTGTGTTTCCACTTATAATTGAACGTATATGAATGTGTTTAATTTGTGTCCTTTTTATTTGAACCATGTTGTTAGGGTAAGTAGTACTAAGTATGAGCACTAAATACGAACACCACTTAACGTTAAGCTAGGAATATAATGTCTACAAGTTATGCCTGAGGGGCGAATCTCGCATGCGTCCCGAGTAAGCTGGTGGTTGTACACGCCTCGTATCTTTGGTAAAAAATATATATATATATATATATTATATATATATATATATATATATATATATATATATATATATATATATTGTAATCTAAGAGAAGTTATTACTGATGCAAGAGATTTTACTGCTATTCATGATTATTACTATCATTCTGGAGGGCACTTTATTTTTTATACATCTAGAAAAGCGATATTATATATATATATATATATATATATATATATATATATATATATATATATATATATATATATATATACATACATATATATACATACATATGTATATATATATATATATATATATATATATATACTATATACTATACTATACACAGATGTATAAACAAATCAAGTGCCCTCCGGAATGATAAAGATAATCATGAATAGCAATAAAAACTCTTGCATCAGTAGTACCTTTAGATCTTTTTTAATGTGAGACACCAGACTTTACTGGTCGTTGAAAAACTGATGAGTCTTCGCGGAAGGATTTAATGATTATAGTTCACAAAACCTTTTATGGCTCACTAAATATACGAAAATGGGGAAAATATTATCTCTCTCTCTCTCTCTCTCTCTCTCTCTCTCTCTCTCTCTCTCTCTCTCTCTCTCATAAATACTGCATGGTCATCTTTCCCAACAGTATTATATTGCGTTGAAAGTTATTATTGCACTGATCCCCTATAAATTTGAGTTTAGCGAGGCTCTGTCTCATATAGAGAGCATGATTTATTTGAAGAGAGATTAATCGTCTCCCTAATGGACGAAACGCGCCGACGCGACGCTGAGGCAATAGGTGGAACGTGGAACATGAATATTTGAGCGATTAGTTGAGGGTGGTGCTGATGCCACGCCGGCCATTAAGGGGGGAAAAAATGAAGTCAGTAAAATTGAAGTCAGTTTTTATGCTCGTATCTTCTTTGTTTTTTTACTGCTCTCAGATGCGCGCACACAGATACTGTGCATAAAAATGTGCAAGCAGTATTGTTCATTATGTTTCTTTGTGTATGGAAGTTGGTTTTATGAAAATCTCATACTCACGTGAGTCACTGAAATGGTGAAAAACGCTACACTGGTGTAAGTTGTATGTAGATATATTTGAGTGTATATTTACACTTATGTAAGCGTGTACTTTTATGTAAGCTTTTACTTCTTCGCCAAAGTTATTTTCTTTCTTTCAAGGAAAGATTAGGATCTCATATCATCTGCCAATGATTTCATCGTTACAGTAAAGTATGTACAATATAGTTAAGCTAATGAACAGTACCCAATGATAAAAAGTGTTTGTAACCTCGCTTCGTTCCCATAATTGCACCCACTTTTTAGCCTCTACTACCCTTTCCTTCTTCAGTCTTACTGATATTTTATTTACCAGATTGAATATCACCACAGCAAAATACCTCCATGATTACCCTAAATTGCATGCTGATACTCGATGCTTGAGCGGCGTTTCATTGCTTGCAGATAAGTTTATACGCACCCTTGATTTCAATCAGTATTTGGAAATCTTTATCGCAAATTGTCTATTTACCGATGCGATCTGAAAACACTTCCCTGGAATGGATTTTGTACAGTTTTAAATTTTTCATTTTCTCGGTAAAATCCGAAAGTAGCATTGTTTACATTAACTCTCGTGGAGTTCGATTGCAGCATTAACGTTCTTTGAGTCAAGTATATATTAAAAAATGTCGATGCATTTCTAAAGCTAAAAAGTAAACAGTTCTTTTCTGCGAAACCTACATTGCACAGGAAGAAGAAGAGTACTTTTAAAGGAAATATTTTTGCTTCACGGAAAAGCATGAACGTATCAGTAATGCGTCTAATGACTTGTTAGTGTTCTGTGGTGATAAAAAAAAAAACAGTTTTTCCCATGTACTCACTGCTATGCTAGTCTCGAATACACTTAATGGGATACATACTTTTCAGTTTTTTTATCGGTTGCTATGTAAGTATGTACTATGCCATAATTTTTCATAGGTTAAATGGTGTTGCACTAAATTACATCAGGAAACTTGACATGACCTACCATTAACCTTTGTTTTTTTACTATGATAATTAAAAATTAGTTTTTCTATTATATCAATTTCATTATACTTATTTGCAACATTTTTGTAATTCCTATAGGGAGCAGATTCGGATGCAAGGCAGTCGGGTAACTGTTTTGCAATTGCAAACCAGCATGTTAAGGTGTGAGGCTAGGGATAATGTTAAATGGTTGATCCCTGATTCCAGTCAGGAATAATTATTAAGAATAGACAGCATCTCTGAACCGGCAGATTTGGTTCTTGAGACAAACAGACTCAACTTTTCTATATTAACAGACAATCTAAACTTCGCGAAACTCTTAAGACTGCTGCAAAAATTTGATATATACTGAAGGATTCTTACACAATAAAGATACAAGATCTTTGAAGCCAAATAACTGAAGTGGGAAGTATTGTACCAACAAAAGTTAAGCTTTAGAAACCCCCTCATCAACCTTCGGTTTGACTCTCGTTTATCTGTTTAGATTTGTCGTAACCTGATTCTGTTTCCCTCAAAACATAAGCGCCTCAGTGGCGTGATCGGTATGGTCATGGCCTGCCACCTCGGTGGCACCGAGTTCCATTCTCGGGCATTCCATCGATGTGTGAGAGACGTGAAGCCGTTGGTCTTGTTGCTGAATAACCACTGGTTCTATGCAACGTAAAAACACCATACAAACAAACAAACAAAAGTAAAATTTAATGTATTTATAATTCTTATAGTCTATCCAGTCTTTCCCGTAAGGCAATGAAATTTTTAATGAAATGAGATTTCCCCTACAAGGATTCATTCATTGTCATCAACACACTTCTTTCCAGATGTAAGTCTTACAAGTTCTGCCATTACGAACGCCTCCTCCCCACCCCCCTCCCCGCCACCTCTCTCTCTCTCTCTCTCTCTCTCTCTCTCTCTCTCTCTCATCTGCGACACTCTTAAAATCAGATCCCCGTGACATTTAATTTCAACGGTAAAGATTAAGATGCCACTTTTCGCCTTTTTCATTTCACGAATTGTAAGAATTATTTCTACTGGTCTCGTAGTACGACCTCTCTCTCTCTCTCTCTCTCTCTCTCTCTCTCTCTCTCTCTCTCTCTCTCTCTCTCTCATTTTTCATTTTTCCAGGCGAACTCCATTCTGACTCAGGTTTTATAAAGCCATAATTTTTCGTTTCGAAACCAGCCCGAGGTTCCTTTTTTTTTTTTTTTTTTTCATTTCCTCCAGTTAGACTGCTGAGTGGCATCTAATTACACAGCCAGTGCATAAAAGTGACTCCTTTTGCATCACATGGAGTGCTTCCTTTTTATTATTTTTATGCATAATTATCAGCTTTTGCTATTATTATACTGTATTTTCAACTTCTACGTTATGAACTTTAGTTTTTTCTTGAGTGCAGAAGTGTCAATGATTTTGTTCTCGGTACACAAGAATTATTCATGAAAAATGAAGGGTGTAAAACTTTTTATTTTTTCTTAGTTATTCCTTTGTATTTTCACTAACATCAAAGAGTTCCCTTAAACATTCATCAGTGTTCCCTTAAACACAATTATCTTAATTATATATATGAAGATCACCATGAATTTTTTATGGGGTCGACCAAAAATATGTTTTTATTATGATATATTTTACTTATATAATATGTAATAGCATAAATATATACCAAGTAGCACAGCATTCACACTTATATTATGTGACATTGGGTGTATGTCATGTCACCAATAAAATGTATAACCAACAACACGGCCCCCCCCCACCCGACACACACACACACACACACACACACCACACACACACACACATATATTATATATATATATATATATATATATATATATATATATATATATATATATATATATATATATTAATAAACAGAAAAGGGCTTATTACAAATGAATTTCAACAGCATCTCCAGGGTCGAGGAATTGCGGGATTTTAGGTAAGCCAACTTCCTTATTTGAATACATTGTCGATTTCATGGGGAAATTACTAATCCTCTCTTTTTAATGTAAAAAAAAAAAGGGAGGGCCAAATATTTTGGAAATATGAGGAGTAAAAATGTTGCATTTAATGTGCGTTACTTCGGCATGCAGGTATACTCACACTTTCAAACATGCATGTCAGAACGCACACGCATACACTAACTATCAAACACACACACACACCACACACACTACAATTACTTTCATTTTGTAAACTGTACATGTATATATTTAGATGTACAGCAGTAACATTCATTATCCATTCAAATAAGGTTTTGAAAAATGATAAAGTTCTTGAAGCGTTTTTAATTCGTAAACTAAATAGGAAAAAAATGTAAGGTATACTCTCTTATGTTCTAACTACATTTTCTTCTCTTTTAGGTACGTTGATGTGACTGTTTGAACGCACGGTAGTCAGCAATACAGTGGTAAGTAGTGTAAACTTTCTACAGTAGTTTCCAACACGCGACCATACGAGTGCGCAATAAGTAAGCAAAGTTTGTGTGTATATCATATTATATATACATACATATATAATATATATATATATATATATATATATATATATATATATATATATATAGATATATATATATATATATATATAATATATATATATATATATATATATATATATATATAGTATATGTATATATATATATATATATATGATATATATATATATATATATATATATATATATATATATATATATATATATATATATATATATATAGTATATATATATATATATATATATATATATATATATATATATATATATATATATATATATATATATATGATATATATATATATATATATATATATATATATATATATATATATATACTATATATACATATATATATATATATATATATATATATATATATATATATATATATATATATATATATATATATATATATATATATATATATATATATATATATATAGTTAGAGTGTGTGTGCTTGTGTATTAATGCCTGAGATTTTATGTTTACGCACATTAGTTTGTGTCATTCCTTTGGGAATGCATTTAGAAAATAGTAAATCAAATAATGGCTGGTCATTGTTGAACACGTTGAATGTCGGCCAAGCTTTTCAGTGTATCCTTGATTAATCTCGTGATGCGAATCCGTTTTCTCTGGATTAAATCGAATTTTTTTTTATTGCGCGATCAAGGACGAAGATGGAATCCAGTAAATTGCGCATTTTGAATGGTTGAATTTTTCTGCTCACAAAATGTTACCTTTGATAATGTTAAGTGCTTTTATTTTTACTTTTTCTTTTTTTTTTTAGTCTGCCAGCTATCGCCATTTGTTGGTTAAGCAGAGTCGGACGGTCCACGTCGGAACTCATTCAACCTTTACACTTATGAAACATACTAGGAGATTTTGACGAGAACCTGTGTTTTGCTTTCAATTCAATTCGTGTTGTTTCTATATTCTGATCGAACTGAATTTCCGGACTAATATTAGGGGAGAGTAGAAAAAGGAAATGGAATGGTAATTATGAAGCAATATTGCAGCGTGGTGTTTTGAGCATTAAGGCTCAAGAATGATAATTAATGAAACATTGGTGCAATACAAATAATGGTACGATACAGTTAGAAAATAT
>NC_087202.1:37388074-37390574 GCF_015104395.2 Macrobrachium nipponense | reverse complement strand
CTCGTCTTTATTAAGGCATCATCAAGGAACGAATGAAATACAGTTGGAAAGAAAGTTACCAGGAAAACAAAAGGATCAAGAATACCTAGTATTCCTGATCCTTTTATTTTCCTGGTAAACAAAAGGATCAAGAATACCAGGTATTCTTGATCTTTTTGTTTTCCTGGTAAACAAAAGGATCAAGAATACCAGGTATTCTTGATCCTTTTGTTTTCCTGGTAACTTTCTTTCTAACTGTATTTCATTCCTTGACAATGTCTTAAAAAAGACGAAAGCGCTTCGATTTCTACCTATCATTTTCCTGTGGTATTCGCTTATTTAATAAAGTCACACACATCTATTGTGATTTTTTTAAGCAGATATACATTAAAAATACATTGCGTACAGACCCACTTACCTTTTGGCACGACGAAAGGAGAATGTTTGGAAGATCTCATCATCGCCGAATGGCAATCAAACGACCATACCTGTGGAACTGGAAAATATAGCTAGCGCGAAAGTAAAGTTTTTATAGCTACTTTATTGGCAAAGTTTATCCTCTGCACGTGAATGCTGGATGCTGAGGGAGGCTCGCTTTACGATCGGCGTTTGTTTGTTGCAGTTTGTTACAAACCAGTGGACTCTGTGTTGAGTTGTTGAGGCTGGTGATCTTTGAGTTATATTTCACCTAATGATTAACTGGAGATTAAACATTAATTTCATTTTCAAGGCTTAATTCTTATTCACTTTACCAGTATTTCAATGCTGACGTTACAGACGATCTTTAGCGTCATTTGGAGAACACATTAAACTGCATAAGCTTAAACGTTACCGCTTCTAAATAGTCTAGTAAACGAATTATTTTTAAACTGCTGCATTATTGATTATATTGTAGTTTTATGTCTTATATGGCAACTTTACGTGGATATGCAAGTTCAAATGTCAGTATATATCTGTATTGCAGAAGATACTTTTCAGTTTTTACTTTTTGATAGGTGAAAAGATTCATGCCCGTAGGTAGATGTTTCTGACTTTCTCCCAAGGATTTAATCAGCTTAAATATTACTGCTATGATCAAAGGGACTGGGACAAACCAAGATAATCTTATCTATTCTTTTTCAAATGCAGATAATATAAAAATATGAAAAGAATTTTGCATTATATTTTTACGCGTGTGCTTACGTACGTACACGCCTACTCACACCTAAGTGGCACAAAGACGTCACCAGCTTCTCCTCACCGTTGAATAACCTGAGGTCGGTACATTTAGGGAAGGATATGTTTCTGACCATTTGTGTTCCAGAAAATCATGTTCCTTGTTGACCTAAACAGTGAATTATGTACCTGATAGTTAACTGATTGTAATGGGAAGTGACTAATGGGATGCAAGTCATGGTGTTAGCATCCTCATTCCATAAGGCCTTGAGCGCACGCAGGAGGTTACCACTCTCTGGAGCCACCGCCACTGAGCCCAAAAGCGAATAGCTATAAACTATTTCTCTATAGATACATACATATATAAATATATATACAGACATGGACACACAATTATATATATGCATATATATATATATATATATATATATATATATATATATATATATATATATATATATATATATACATATATATATATTATATATATATATATATATATATATATTATATAATATATATATATATATATATATATATATATATATATATATATATATATGAAGAGTGTCTGTGTGTATTCCATGAACTGATAAACAAACTTCTACTGTAAGTATGCCCTCCATTCAGCTGCCTTTCCAATTGCCATTTGTTGCCGGTGGTCGTTTGCAAAATAACAGAAGGGAACGAGGTTTCCGCCATCAATATTCAGCTTTCAACACCCACTCACCAATACAGCGCCGTTTTCCTCTTTGCATATAGTACATTACTGCTCTTAATCAATAGCACTAAATCCTCTTCATGTGCCCCTCCTCCATCCAAGTGGAAACAGATAGAAGAAGAAGAAGAAGAAGAAGAAGAAGAAGAAGAAGAAGAAGAAGAAGAGAGACGTCTGGAAGTCTTGGTCCGCTTCATCTGGAGCTTGAAAACGAAGCGAAATTGCTCGAAAGTTTCCCTCTTTCGAGTCGCTTTGTAATTCGAAATCCCATCGAGCGGCAGCAGCTTAATCAAGAACATCTGCCCCATTAGGGGCATTTTTCCGCGGAACTTCTTTCCAAAATGAACCTTATGACATTGCGTACTCAGAGGCAATGAACTGCAGCCAACAGTTTACGATCAGTTGCACTGTTATGACCCCGAATGTATAAGCAATAAAAGCGAAATTACTTAATAAAGATGATGCTCGCCCAGGGAATTGAGTTTCACATGAAAGCAATCTCGATTGTGCTTGCATTCATTGAGCCAAATTAGATTGCGATATATTCAGTGGAAGAATAATGCAATTTAAAAGCTTGCATCCAATGGCATTTAGCTTTTAGCTCTTGTTTTCGTTCCATAGTTGCAGTGCATGTGAGTGGATGGCATA
>NC_087202.1:37380574-37385574 GCF_015104395.2 Macrobrachium nipponense | reverse complement strand
AATGTCATTGTGCACAGGAGTGATACGTCTCATGGTCTCTCGGGTATAGTTCGTCCAGAGGGAGCACCCATAGATACAAGTTTCATGTTTTGGTAACAGAAGACAAACCCCCTTGCAATCATGTTGCCAGTTGCACTTAGTTTACGACGCCTCTGTTCTAGGTCGTCCGTGATATGGTGACCCAAATACGGAAATTCGTGCACGAATTCCAGCCGATGATTTCCGAGGAAAATTTGTGGTTCTGCAATATGCTAAAGATATCAAATTCCACTGCACATTGGCGGCAAGTGTCGATGAGTCGTTGGAGACCTTTCACTGATGGGGGAATAAGAACCCATATTTTCAGCGTAACAGAGGTTGTTTATAATTGTTTCGTTGACAGTGCACCCGATTGGGCGTGAGTTCAGTTTAACATTCAGGGCATCTGTTTACGTATTAAACAGGTATGGAGAAAGAGTGCCCCCTTGCCGAAGCCCGTTTAGAGAGCCGAAGGTGTACGGCAATATTTTACACCATTTAGCACTGAATTGTTGTGTGGAGACCCAGCAATAGTTCAGGTAATAGTTCAGCAATTCTTTCAGTATATATATGCAGATGTCGGTTGAGTGGTTTGCTGAAAATCCGACCTGGTTGTCAGTGGTTTGTTGAAAGGAGAGAAGTCTCTCCAGAGGAACCGACTCAAATACCCTTGACGCGATCGTAGTGATTGCAATCGGGCGGTAATTTGCAGGTTCAGCTGCATCCTTTAGCTTGCATTTTTATTAATGGTATATTAAGTTGACTTATGCTTGCATTGAATACGACGCTAGCAAAATGTAGATTATCGGGTGGCATAATTTGAAAGCTTTTGCAGGAAGACCTTCGCAGCCGGGCGATTTATTATTAGAAAGGTTGCTTATGGCATCGCTGATGTTACCTTGCGTAATACGGTCTACGAAATGAAATTGAATGTTATCAGTAAGGAGATTATCTACATTCCTCCGGGTGTATTGGTCGGTTATGCAATTCAGGATATTGTTGAAGTGATCACCCCTCACACTTGCGATAGCCTCGTCAACGGTTGCTTATCCTACTCTCTGTGATAGTCTTTTTAATTTTGGGATTTAAGGATTGAATGTCTTTTCAAAGACGAGGAAGATCACCTGATTCTAGATTTCTAGACATTGCATCGGCTCTTAGTTTCTTTTCATTTAATTTGCAAGAGCAAGTTTGAACTGCGCTCTCGCCTGTCTCATTAGCAATGCAGTGTCCTTCCCTCTGGCTACCATTTTTCCCTCACAGCAAGAACATTTCTCTTTGATATGAATGCATATTTTTAACCAAGTCATTCCATCTAGGTATATTACGAGAATTACCTTAACGAAATATAAAGGTAGACCTACCAGAAGCAAGCATAGCGGAAATTAGGTTTCTGTTTGTTTTTAAAATCCCAGTTTACTGATGGTAGGCTATCAGTTAGTGGGTTCACGGTAGGGAGGGATGGGGCACTGATTCCCTACTGTCACTTGAAGCCCCAGCAATCTGTCACTCCTGTAGGCCATCACATCTACCATATTATCTAACGATTTGTGCCACAGGAAAGAAACGCCTCCTATTGGGGGACCGGCTACGATTTGATCTGTAACTTGCATGTATAAAGTCGAGAAGGCTCTGAAGTCTTCATGTATTGAATAGCAGATGACAAGGTCATGTGGCCAGAGGAGCGTTTCTTGCAATGCAATGATGCCTTTGAAGTTTTTTGCAGAACATATTTAGGAGAGTAATGTTCCGCTTGAGGCCAAAAATATTCAAATAGATTATATCTAATGTAGCCATGGCTACTAACGAAGATGGGAGGTAAAGGCGCTGATTATTTGTGTGACTGAGGGGTTAACCAGGGTGTGTGGGCAGTCACTCGCTATCGGAGGTTGGTTGTCACTTGCGGTGGAAGTAACCCTGCTTGGGGGTGTCAGTAAGTTCCCCAGCGGGGGATTAGTCCCGGATTAGGTTATATCTTAAGACTGTTATATTATAGGTCCAAAATTCTCGCCTTTAAGAATATCGAGGTGTTGAAATAGGCATGTAATCCTGTAGGCCACTTTACGGCAGTTCGTGGGAGATTAGGTGGTCAGAGCCCGTGAGAAACTTTACTCTCTCCACTATGAGCGCAGATTGTGAATTGCTACGTGACATCTCGTCAGGTTTCGGGCGAGACGAAACACGATTGTTGGCCTCCGGGATATATATATATATATATATATATATATATATATATATATATATATATATATATATATATATATATATATATATATATATGTATATGGCAGCAACAAATAATGCAAAATTTTGATGAATTCACTGGTATGGATATATGTAATTGACATATTATATATATATTATATATATTATATATATATATATATATATATATAATATATATTATATATATATATATATATATATATATATATATATATATATATATTCTATGTAGGGAACAAAGAAAATAACTTAAAAATGTTTTTCTTCGTGAAATCGATTGCAAGTTTTCCGAGTTGTGGTGTAATCATTTTTCACTACATTAATCTGTTAAGTGGAGTAATGGATAAAAGCTGTGAGTAATGATCTGTTGCGGCATGATTAATCTGAGAAATTTTCCTGCGAGGAATTCGGTGTTGTTTGTGATATAATGAAGCGTCTGTTGAGGATGTTGCAATCTTATCAACTTTTCATTTGCTTGCATATTGTTTGATGAATCATTTTTGTGATAAGATGTCGTCGTTGGCTGCAATTATACATCTTATATAGTCTTGTGCTCATGATAAATTACCAAAGATAACAGTACACGAAGTAAGTATGTGATAGAACGAATCAAATGTGCTACGTACGTTTCCGTTAATAATTCTCTGAAATATCTAATTTACATAAAATCTCTCGGCAAACACTTTAATACCGCGGAGGCATTTTCCCGAGATGTAAGCGAGTTCCGGACTCGCCCTGAAAAAATCAGGGCGCCATATCTTAAAAACTAACCATAGAATTTTCTTGAAAATAATCTCACTATGTTTCTCACACCCAAGTTCTTGTAGTATGCCAACCTAACCTACTTAATCTAGGGGCATGAAAAAGAAAAGACGGGGCTGGTGCAATATTTGCATACATCTTAGGAATTGCATCCCGGAGTTCTCTGTGACACCTCTTCGTGTGCCATATGTCGTTGATTTGAGACTTAACCAAATGGTAAATAGAATACTCTGCTTTAAGTTGGAGTAAGAACTAATTCAAGAGCGATTTAAGGAGGTTATGTAACTTTCGCAGGAAATTTCCAGCCTGATTCATATTTAGGGTGATGAATGTTATCCTTGTTTTCATTCTTTTTATCATCTCGTATCATTTTTTGGTTTGTAGATCAGATGTGGGATCTGTTTTGTGTGGTGAGCTTATTATTTTGAGGATATATGCTTTGCCGCCTTTTCCCAGGAGGTATTTATTTTTTGTTGTTGATAATGATAAAGTATTGTAACTTGATCTGTAGGCATTTCGTTTTTATTCTCATCCAGCAGCTATTTATCCATAAAAAGCACGTATTATGATTCTGAATTCTTCAACATAGCACGCATATTACTGGTAATGTACTGCATACTTTAAGCCTATGGACCCTAATATCTCACGTCTAGGTATATGAAGTGTTGCTTCCTAGCATCACATTTTTTAGGCTTGAACCCACTGACCCTCCAGTAATCTGTACTTAAATTCAATAAAATTTGGATATTACACGTATATTGAGAGCTTACATGATTCAATGAATTTCAGCTTTCATCTGTCACGTTACTTGTTTTCTGTTTGAAGAGTCCCCTTAGCTTGGAGGTGCAAATGTCGATGACCTATTTTTGATACCAAATCAATAGAAGCTGCCAGTAGCAGTTTTGAGCTGCTTTCCACTTCCATTCACACACCGTTATTGATGTCATCCTTCTCATTATAATTCTTTCGCCATTGTCACTAGCTCAGTCGAGCGTGAAGTAAACACTTTCGAATATTTTGATGAGTCTTCGTTCTGTTAACATCTCTCGATTTAAAATCACGAACCAGCAGGTTTTCTCATTCACTTCCGCCGCCTTCAAGAACGTAATCCTATTTTTTTTCCACGAATTCATGGTCCTTCATACATAATTAGGTCAAATGAAAACGAGTACATAACAGGTATGTACTATCGCACTGGATAGGCTGATATTCTAGCAGAATGACGTTAAGAGTTGCGTCGATTTTATTTGCTATTCTCTCATTTATTCATTTATCGCCTTTTCCTGTACCTTGTCTCTCCCAATGTGATTTCCCTTGGAGCTTTCTTGGGATTTTGTCTGTTGACTCTGTCCATAAGGGTTTTCAGTTGAAGGTTAAAGAAAGAGAAAATGAACACATGTTTAGTAAACAAGCTGCACAGGTCATAATGAAGTATAGTTAATAGATATCCACAGTTTAAATAGCCATCGCGTTCATAAATTTTTCTTGCATAACATCCTCAGTATTTTCTTTTTGCCTCAAAAATGCCTGAATAAACAGGAGAAAGTGCATGGCACTGACCTCCTGCCTGGCATTTTCCCGTGGTATTCGCTTATATAATGAAGTCACGTGTATCTACTGTGAGTTATTAAGCACACACACACACACACACACACACACATATATATAGATATATATATATATATATATATATATATATATATATATATATATATATATATATATATAGTATGTATATATATATATATATATATATATATATATATATATATATATATATATATATATATATATATAATATATGTAGTATATATGTATGTATGTATGTATGTATGTATGTATGTATGTATGTATGTAACGTATGTATATAACAGAAGGTTCAAAAGGTTTCAGGGGCCCATCTGCCTCCATCTTCATGGAGCCATATTTGTTGTTGAAGATGGAGACAGAGAGCCTCAGAAAGGTTAGAAATAAAGAATATATGTATATTAATA
>NC_087202.1:37365574-37370574 GCF_015104395.2 Macrobrachium nipponense | reverse complement strand
TGATACGAAGTCCCGTTGAATCAAAATCCGCCAGTCTTCGTGAGAGTCTGCGCCAGGTAAATTAGTCATAATTCCACAAGAAATAAAGACATTAAAACGCCCTCAAATGCAGCAGCCGGCTTACGTTCGGGTAGACTTGAATACATGGCGCTCTGTGAAGTATATAAAGGTTATACGTTCAGTGCAGCGCTTCATTTTAATGCGTTTCATTACGAAATCACGTTCATGATGTAGTTTCGGTATACTTAGACCTCAATGGAATGGTGGGTAGAAGAGGGCTCATCTTGGATTATTTATGTGGCGATGAAGTAAGGCAAGTTCAAACTGTCACGTATCTTGAAAAAGATAAAATGTTAGGAATCCCCGTAACTGTGACAGAGGTGTTAATAAGTTTCATATTTTGTTTTTAATTACTTTCATTCCCTCGGCGTTATTTTTCTTGTTTTTTTCTGCCCGATTTTACTACAAGCGCATTCCATAATTTTTTTCTTTTAATCATTATCAATCCACGAGAATAGTAAACAAGCTCATGCTTCACTTTAAACTTTAACTATATTTTAGACAGGACTTTGCCGTTTATTTTCTTATTGGAATAAGGCATACACTTCGTGTTAAATGTATTCTAATGAATAAGTCTTTTGTATCGTCTCGACTGAGATGTTATCAAAGTTGCGCAGTCCATTTAATTGACCGCTCTCAGCTCCATTCAGTATCTATGAAAGAATTAAAAACTATCAATATGCGATTCGAAATTAACTATCTTCAAACCTGGAATTTCATAGTTAGGAAAGCAAGAATCAAGTGGATGGAATTTAGTTATTCTTACTATAAACTTCTATAACTCATCGTTTTAGATATTTCTTTTCAGACATTTTGTTTCTTATTATTACGCAAATGGAAAATAAGTTTATACACATTTTCTAGGTAATGTTAGTCATTTTATACTGCGAGGCAAGTTTCACAAGACAGATAAATAAGTTGTGAAGTAATACGATTTGAAATTCCTTTTCGGAACCATATCAACGACGCTAGAATTGTTTTAATGAAAAATGTTCTTTAGAGGGCATTTGAGAAAGCTGTGGTTATTCTGACACGCCCTGTTGAAGCGTCAATCCGCAAGCAGTGGGCGCCACAAATACATCCACAGGTTTAGTTACTGCAATCAATTCACTTATTATCTCGAGTGCATCCCCATCACTTGGTGGGCCTATTGGAACATCAGACATAGAGACACTAATGCAGTCCCTTCTCTCATACGCCCCTCTCCCCCTCCCCTCCCCCAACCGCCTCCGTCCAGCAACGCCACCCCTCTCCCACCCCACCCTTCACTTTACCTTTTCCCCTCATGCTAACCTAACTAGCCTTCCCTTTAGAACCTACCCCTTTGACATCAAAGGGCAAGAAAGGCTTGGGATTCTCTCAGCATTCTCTTTGCAGATTGAAGCGACATTCCAATTACACATTGTACGTCATATGAACGTACAGCGAGCATTGTCCCAATGGGATTTTCGACCGTTCTGAAATTGACGGGGGAAGGTCCTTAATTTTTTCGTCAAGGAAGGACTTTCCTTGGGTGTTATTTGTTATTTGAATCGTGTTGCAAAAAGCGATGCCATTAAATGTCTTATTTTTAAGTAGTTCAGTTTATCATGCGTCATGATTTGTCAAGTATTTTCTTCATCTGTTAATAACAAATGTTGCAACGATTGCCATCCAAGTTGAGACTATCTGTTTTTAGAAGGATTATTCTAAGAAATTAGCGAAGAGGTTCCCCTGAAAAACTAAGGCGTTTAACGAAAAGAACATAAACTATTTTGTTCTCTTGCACTTCTGATATAATTAATATCTTGCCAATCGCTTTGAGTACAGTTTTTTTATTCTTTTGATAGTTATCAGTTTTATTTTATACTAGATTTGTTATTTCTAGAGTGCAATACAGATTCTTTTGAGTATACCTTTGTTTAAACTTCGAGAAATGAAAATATACAAATATATGTGTTAATACACACACACACACACACACACATATATATATATATATATATATATATATTATATATATAGATAGATATATATATATATCTATATATATATATATATAGATATAGTTATATTTATATATATATATATATATATATAAAGATATATATATATAAGAAGATATATATAGAGATATATAGTATATATATTAGAGTATATAATATATAGATATATATTATATATATATATAGATATATTAAATATATATATATAAGTATAGATATATATATAATATATATATGATATATATTAGATAGATATATATATTATATTATTATATATATATCTATAATAATATTATATATATAATATATAGATATATATATAGATATATATATATATAGATATATATATATATATATATAATATACCTATATATATATATATATATATATATATATATACAATATATATATATATATATATAAAAACTGAAATCATGAAAGTTTGGAATGTGATGAATGCATAAATAAAGGTATAAGCCACGAAGAAAAGTGAAACACGGAGCAGCTGCAAGAACTTTCGACTCAACCTCCTTTACTAAGCAGACAGTCTGCTTAGTAAAAGACGTTGAGTCGAAAGATCTTGCAGCTGCCCCAGTGTTTCACTTTTCTTCGTGGTTTATACCTATATATATATATATATATATATATATATATATATATATATATATATATATATATATATATATATGAGTGTGTATGTGTAGAATTCTAATGATCACATTTTACCGGATATATAGCACAATATATTGTAATAGCCACAATGCCCTCTTAACTTCTCGAATTCTCGCGCTTTTTTTGGATAAGCTTGAGATCCAAATGCTAGCACTAATTTCTTCATAATCTTGCGCTTGGATCTCAAGGCTTTGTAGTGACAAGATTATCCAAAAAAGCGCGAAGATTTCGAGCAGTTAAGTTGGTATTGTGCGTATTACAATTGCGCACACACACACACACACACACACACACACATATATATATTATATATATATATATATATATATATATATATACATATACATATATATATATATATATATATATATATATATATATATATATATATATATATATATATATATATATATACAACCAAGGTGCAGGCAGGTGAAGACCAAGGAATGCATCAATTTAGGGAAACAGGCCAATTTACATATTTCCTTCTTCCGAAGTTTCGTAATAACAATTGTTACATCTTCTGGGAATCTGTTAATTAACTAATATGAAAGAATTATAAAACAATCTTAAATTTACTAAAATAAAAAAAAACGTAAAAAGACTAAAATTTACTAAAATATACAATTACAAAGAAATATTTAAAAGCTGAGATCGCCGACCAACCTTAAGTTAAGAGGAAGGAAGACTGGATGACAGGAGACAACATTTGGATGGAGGAGGTTTGGGTATTCAACTGGGGAACCAGCTGCTTAATGAGCAACGACTCAAAATTGGGTAGTTCTTGGGGGTTTGGCGTTTGCCCTATGATGCAAAAATCGTCTCGTTCGATTTATGCTTTGCAGATTTTTGCATGGTTCCTGATATTTGAATGTTCAGGCTTGGAGAGCTTACTTCCTGTTCGGGAACTTAATCCACGATGAGAATCGATTCTGACCCTCAGTAACCTCTTCGTAGATACCACACAAGTCCCAGAGTTACACTTTGGGCAAGTATATTTATATACTACATTTGAGGTCAAGAAGAGACTCAACCGATCTTTATTTTTAAAGAAAGACCCAATTGTTAATGGATTTTTTGGTATTAGTTTAATACTGAATGTTCCATAATGATTTTCCATTATCTGGGTAAACCTTTTTCTGAAGGTGTCATCTTGTATAAATGGAAATTTTGCTTAAATGACTAACTTTGGTACCGTGATAAATGTTTTAGTATTGTTAAAAAACTCCTTATTAAAAACACTCCGAAGCCTCATAAAATAGCTTTTGAGGGAAGCAATTATTTTTTAAATATTCCAATAGGTCATTTATTTCCTGATTGAGGGAACAGTTTGATGTAATAAAAAATGCCCTATGTATAAGAGTTGACAATGAATTGAGCTTAAAGTTATAAAAACATGATCTGTAATAATTAGATCCTAGACTTGTAAAAGTTTTCTTTCTAAAAACAGAAGTGTTAAAAGAACCATTCTCTCTTTTAACGAGTACATCTAAAAAAGCCAGTTGACTATTTTCCTCTCTTTCCACCGTAAACTTAGTATTGTTATGTTGGAAATTAACATATCCGAGTTTCTCTTGAATAATGCGAATGTGTCATCCACGTCAAAAAATAGGGAGGACATGAAGAAGTTAGCAAATGTCGGGCCCAAAGGTGAACCCATGGCTACACCGGCTGTTTGTTTATAAAGTCTTCTTGCCCAAAGTGTAACTCTGGGACTTATGTGGGATCTACGAAGAGGTTACTCAGGGTCAGAATCGATTCTCGTGGATTAAGTTTACGAACAGGAAGTAGGCTCTCCAACCATGAACATTCGAATATCAGGAACCATGCAAAAATCTGCAAAGCACAAATCGAAAGAGACGATTTTTGAATCATAGGGCAAACACCAAACCCCCAAGAACTACCCATTTTAGAGTCGTTGCTCATTAAGCCGCTGGTTCCCCAGTTGAATACCCAAACCTCCTCTTTTGTTGTCTCCTGTCCTTCAGTCTTCATTTCTCTTAACTTAAGGTTGGTCGGCGATCTCAGCTTTTAAATATTTTTTTGTAATTGTATATTTTAATAAATTTTAGTCTTTTTACGTTTTTTTATTTTTAGTAAATTTAAGATTGTTTTATAATTTCATCATATTAATTGACAGATTCCCAGAAGATGTAATAAATGTTATTACAAAACGTCGGAATAAAGAAATATGTAGATTGGCCTGATTCCTTGAAGTCAATGTCGCCTGATTTAATATAGTATATATATATATATATATATATATATATATATTAATTATAC
>NC_087202.1:37358074-37360574 GCF_015104395.2 Macrobrachium nipponense | reverse complement strand
TATACTATATATATATATATATATATAAGATATATAATATATATATACAGATATAATATATATTATTTTTTTACAACTTTACTGGCGGGCCTTATGTCAGAAAAGGCCATTGCCCTAACTTAAGTGAGCATTCCCGGCGTTTAGGTTAAGTCTTCTAAATCCCTGAATTTCCACAAATGGAAAGCGTGAGGTCGTGTTTCAGCATTTATTTTGTGAGAGCGTATGTATTGTGAAGTTCAGGTTGGACTGCCTTTTAAAGATAAGGGGAGAGAAGGCTCTGAAGAACTTAATGCCGTCCTCTTCTCAAGGTATTCTATCATAGAGCGTTAACGATTCATTAATTTACCATTTCTCTCTCTCTCTCTCTCTCTCTCTCTCTCTCTCTCTCTCTATATATATATATATACATATATATATATATATATATATATATATATATATATATATATATATATATATATATATATATATATATATATATATATATATATATATATATATATATATATATATATATATATATATATATGTATATGTATATATATATATATATATGTATATATAGTATATTATATATATGTATATATATATATATATATATATATACTATATATACTATATATATATATATATATATATATATATATATATATATATATATATATATATATATATATATATATATATATATATATATAATAAGTACAGCGAGAAGACCGAAAATCATTTCTTCTTTTTATTCACACCAACGTTTCCGGAATTTTTTCCTATCTTCAGGGCTATATGTAGAATCAATTTTTACAATACCAAAGAGAATGACAAGATAAGCTAATATTTACAGGAAAACTAGTTTTGTAATATATATATATATATATATATATATATATATATATATATATATATATATTTAAACATTTATTTATTTATTTATATGTGACTATGTAAAACGGAGCCTCCAAGGATCTCGGAGAATTATATGTAAATAAGTAAACCTAATGCACACGCCATAGCCTCGTAAATTCTAAGGAACTGTCATTAGCCGACCTTTTATTTTTTCACACACGGAGTCTTCACTCACTTATGTTCGGAAATTGAACGTTCTCATTTTTTTCAAAGGTTCCCTCCCCACCCCTTCACTCCTCCTACCCACATACCCACACCTAATCTTCCCATCCTCCCCCTCCTCCCCAATGCGCTCTCAGCATCTCGCTCAACCCTAATCCCCCATTTGAAAAGATTTGGTAGGATTTCCCCCTCCCCCTCCCCCCCCATCCTCTCCTCTCTCTCTCTCTCTCTCTCTCTCTCTCTTTATACTTAAGAGATAAAAAGATGATGATGAACTTGCTGAAGACGTTAAGCTGTCTTTGTTAAAGGCGATAAGGAGGGTGTTACGTGAGGAACTTGCTAGGACCGATGACACTCTTGTTTTGTGAATGAAGTTTCATTTAAAGCTACGCAGCCTGTTTCTTGTGGTTTTTATCATTATTTTGCCAAATTATATGATATTTTTCCGCCCACTTATGCAGCGGTCCAGTAAGTATTTGGCGCGATAAACTTATAGTTTAATAATAGCTATTTAAAATTTGTGTTTTCACATTTATTTTTAACAAGCCGAGATTTTTTTACATATTCCGTTAAAACCTTATAATTTTACAAAGTTCTTTTAATGCATATCTAAATTGTTTATGAGACTTCTGAGTGGAAGGAAGGAAGGAAGGAAGG
The DNA here is from genome assembly GCF_015104395.2 of Macrobrachium nipponense. Lineage (NCBI taxonomy): Eukaryota > Metazoa > Arthropoda > Malacostraca > Decapoda > Palaemonidae > Macrobrachium > Macrobrachium nipponense. Next base: position 37,358,852 of record NC_087202.1, on the reverse strand, counting down.
GAGTGTTCACACGTGGAACGCATTTATTTGCTATTCGCATAGCTGAAGTCACGACATTATTTTCCGTATCTTTTTACATCGTCGTATCATGATCTTTCTTCTGACATTTCATCAGAAAAAAAGGGGAATGGTTTGAGAAAAATGTGATATTTTGAAGTATTTGTCCAGCTACACATAGAAAATAGAAGCTCTCTTCTCTCAGTAATGATTTTTTTGTCTAAAGCCTTTCCTTTGACTTGTATACCTATTTATGTGAGTATTGGTTGTAATTATTTTACATTTTTGGATTCTATAACTGTCACCAAAAGAAACGTATTTTTGAAAAAATGTGGAGCCAATTAGAAAAATAGAATTGCTCAAATTTCTTGGTACTGAAATGATCAGTCTCTTATTTTTCTCGAAAGGCAACTGGGCAGGTAAGTTAGGAATCATAAAAAAAAAAAAATAGGTTATCCCCGAACTGATAAGCAAGTACGGAGGAACGTTATAAAAATACTTAATTGAAAAATATGTCTAGAAGTGGATAATTTTTTTTTTTTTTTTAGAAAAAAGTTCTGGTAGAGTTTCTGAGGACTTATCAAAGCGAATAAGAAGTGCTGAAACGTGTTTTATATCTTTTATAATGCTGTCTTCTTACATTTGTTTCTCCAAAACTTGCATTAGGGTATATAGATCAAGTGCATTTAATATATATCAAGCTCAGTTATATATGAAGCTCATTTTTTGCCCGGAATACTTCAAGGATTTGATTTTTCCTGGTTTCTAAGAAGGTCACAAT
>NC_087202.1:37348074-37355574 GCF_015104395.2 Macrobrachium nipponense | reverse complement strand
ATTCAATTTCTTGATCCAAATATTGGGGACTGACAATGCGCAATGCTCGTAAATACATAGAAACAAAAATTATATTTTGATGTTAAGATGGAATTGGAAAAAAAACAAGGGTCTCTTTCAATCATTCCATCCCGGCTGATTGGAAGGACTCGCTGCGACGGGAAATCTACGGAAAATTACGTAGGACTACAGTTGCCCTGAAAAGGAAACTCGACAGTCAACTCAAAAATCTTATTGATAGCAGTGATTGGACTAATTGTACACGTCAAGATTGTGTTGTAAACCTATCAAGTAAACAAATAAGTGAAAATGTTGTAAGTGCGGTTGGATATGGTTTATCTTTCTTTATAACGAGTCGACCTTCTGCTTTAATTATTGCGTCATCCCTAAGTAAATTTGAAAAATATTGTGATCTTCCTCAAAACATGCTGACATAATTAAAGGTATTGTTTACGGAGCTGCCAAGTTAAGCATGAAAGTAACTTCCCTGCTCGCTATAAGGAAAGTTTGACAGATCTTAAAAAGGACAATACTATCCACATCACTAAAGCTGATAAGTCAAATTGTATAGTAATTTTAGATAAAGCTGACTACATATCACGTATGCAAGCCCTACTAGATGATGATGTGACTTATAAAAAACTAACAAAAAAATCCCCTTGATCAAGTCATAAAAAACTTTAATAGCACAGTGAAAAATATCCTTAAAGATAAAACAGAACAACTAGGCAAATTGTCAGTCAAATCTCCTTTACTACCTTACCTGTACGGATTAGTCAAAACGTACAAAGAAAATAACCCTAGGCAGCCTATTATCAGTACTGTTGGTTCAATTCCATATAAACTTTCAAAATATATCACTAAGATCTTGTCCCCGTTACTTGGAACCATCTCCGATTCTCATATATATAATTCTTTAGATTTAGTTGATAAATTAAAATAATTACTATTTGCCCCACTGATAGATTCCTTAGTTTTGATGTATGTTCTCTTTTTACCAAAGTCCCTATAGACTCTATTTTAGAATATCTTAGTAATGAACTAACTCAGCATGAATGACCTCTACCTATAAGTCACATTATTTCACTCACTAGGTTTTGCTTTAGTGATTGTAAGTTTATATTCAATGGTGAATTTTATCAACAAATATTTGACATGGCAATGGGCAACCCTTTATCACCACTCCTCTCTTACTTGTCCATGGAATTCTGTGAAAAACGCTACTTACCTAATATCATTTATATTCCTGAAAAGTGTTATAGATATGTTGATGATATTTTAGCTGTTCTGCCTGCTGGTATTGATGTAAATGATTTACTCTCTAAATTAAAAATTTGGAAAAAGACAATTGCCTCCCTTTCTTAGATGTTTTGATACATAGGGAACCATTTCAATGTAAATTCAGTATTTATAGGAAACCAACCAACAACTTAACTTATGTTTATTTCTATTCAGGCCACCATCTTAACATCAAAATATCAATTATTTCTTCTATGTTTTAATGAGCATTGCGCATTGTCAGTCCCCAATATTTGGATCAAGAAAATGAATACATAAGAATTTAGGGAAAGATTTATGTTATCCTTCACATATACTAGATATTTGTTATAATAAACCCCACAAAAAGTTTTATAGTGTAAGTAACACGGAGAAAGAAAATTCTAAGAACATTCTCAGTTTGTCTTATTTTAACGGATTTCAAACCATTAAATCATTGTTAAAAGCCTTTAAGATCAACCTTGTTTTTTCCTATAATAACACACTAAAAGGAATTTTGATAAAAAATGGCTCCAGGGAAAGCAACAGCATAATATATAAAATTCCATGTATGGACTGCCCTTCTTTTTATCTCAGACAGTCGAGCAAGGGCTTAGAAGTAGGATTAAACCAGCATAAATATTCTGTAAAAACTGGGCAAACATCTAATGCAATATTCCTTCATTTAAGTGAAAACAACCACCAAATAAATTGGGTTGGTAGTTCAGTAATTGCATGGTCAAAAGATGTCTTATCACGAAATCTTTTAGAATCTGCCATAATGCAACTTACTTTCCATTGTAATTTTAATATAAATCGTGGCCTGTTTCATTTAGACCCTTGTATTTGTAACAAGTTTAAGAATGACCTCATAGATATAATTACAGACTTAAATACAAATTAGTTGCCTCAGAGATATCTTCGTTGTATATGTATGTTTAATGTTTTGTGAATAAGTTTTCGTTTACCAAAGATCTGAATTGGTTAGCCGTCGCCCTGTATAATCCTTTAATTGTCTTGTCCCTGTGTCTGAGCAGTTGGACTTAATCTTTTTGTTTTTAAATTGTACCCATGTTTATGCTTGTTTGGAAAGGTTACTCATTCTCCAGGTGTGCCGGATTCTAGGTACTAATCTCCTTATAATCCCAATCTGTCAGTTATACGACCTTTCCTGTACTGTCAATTCCTCATGTAAGTCAGTTTGTCTGCTGAGTAAAGGACGTTGAGTCGAAAGATCTTGCAGAAACTCCGTTGTTTATTTTTCCTTCGTGGCTTATACCTCATTTATGGATTTATCACGTTCCAGACTTTCGTGATTTGTTTATATATATATATATATATATATATATATATATATATATATATATATATATATATATATATATATATATATGTATCTGTATAAATGAATAACGAAAGTTTGGCCTTCACAAAAATGTCATTTATTAGGCAAAGCCAATTTTTTCTGTTGCTTTCCACCTTTTACTTTTCTTCTTAACTCTTTGGACTCTTTCCACTTTGCTGACCCATCACTTGGGAGCAAAGCCTCAGAGATCCCTTTAATGATGATAATGATAATAGTAATAATATTTGTGTGCTCATTAATTAGCGCTCTAATCTGGCTACGGAACTTAATCTTAAATGGACGATAACGAAAGAATAAAACTTATTAATTAGGAAAACGCATATACATATACATATGTATTTATATATGGTATATATATATATATATATATATATATATATATATATATATATATCTATCTATATATATATTATATATATATATATATTTATATCTAGATATATATATATATATATATATATATATACATATAATATATATATATAGATATATATATAGATATATATATATATATATATATATATATATATATATATATATAAATATAAGCGTTTCCTAAATAATAAGTTTTATTCCTTCGTTATCGTCCTTTTAAGATTAAGTTCCGTAGGCAGATTAGAGCGCTAATTAATGAGCACACAAATATTATTACTATTATCATTATCATCATTAAAGGGATCTCTGAGGCTTTGCACCCAAGTGATGGGTCAGCAAAGTGGAAAGAGTCCAAAGAGTTAAGAAGAAAAGTAAAAGGTAGAAAGCTACAGAAAAAATTGGCATTGCCTAATAAATGACATTTTTGTTAAGACTAATTGTCAGCGTAGCCACCTAAGAAGCATTACGTAAAATACGTCAAAAGATAACAAGTGATAAGAATTTCATTGTAATTCAAACTTGCTGCGAACATATAAGTTATTATTTTATTACGACAGTAATTCTGAACGTACCACACACTTTTATTTTGTTTATTTAATTTTTTCGCCTCTGAAGATGATTAAATGAATCAATTCACAACAGGAGGAAAACTTCGCAGTTCAACTATGAATCAATTGTTACGAGAGGGTGGACAGTAAGATGGGAGAAAAAGAATGTGACTGGAGGTACACAAGGGAATGCAAGGGGGTTGCAACTAGGGGCCGAAGGGACGATGCAAAGAACCTTAAGTAATGTCATTTGTGTATTGGTGAAAATATATTGTCACATTGCAAACAAGCATTATTTTCCTAAGGTCAAGGCCGGTTAAATACAGGTGATTAGTATGATCTTGCCGTATTGGCGGAAATTTTCGTGATAATTTCGAAACATTCTGAAACAATTATAAGAAGATTTAGAGAGAGAGGTTCATGCGTTCTTGGAGTTAATAAAAAGTTTAATTTTGCAATTCAGTTCTTTGTAACTGTTATTTGTCACAATTTAGACGATGTAGACAAGGAAACTGCTTAGTGTACAACAATAAGAGAAGCCTGAAGAAATATTTCTTGTCATTCAGGAATCTTCCTCTCTCTCTCTCTCTCTCTCTCTCTCTCTCTCTCTCTCTCTCTCTCTACTCTCTCTCTCTATATATTATATACTATATATATATATATATTATATATATATATATATATATATATATATATATATATATATATATATATATATATATATATATATGTATATATATATATATATATATATATATATATATATATAGTATATATATATATATATATATATATATATATATATATATATATATAATATAATAAAAGGAGCCCATAAAAAGACAAAAATATAGAAAGTAAGTACTATATTTCTGAGACTGTTGTCTCTCTTCAAGGTATGTCATGATTCATTACCTACCTAAAGAGAGACAGCAGTCTCTGAAATATAGTACTTACTTTATATATTTTGGCGTTTTTGGGCTCCTTTTATTTGATGGAATTCTGTTGTAACAGAACATTTTAACCTGTCATATATATATATATATATATATATACTATATATATATATATATATATATATATATATATATATATATATATATATATATATATATATATATATATATATATATATTCGTATATATATTACATATATACGTGTGTGTGAATATATACTCTCTCTCTCTCTCTCTCTCTCTCTCTCTCTACAGTCCTGTTCCTACTATGGGAATTATGTCAAATTACTTCTATTGAATTTAATGACAATGACATAATCAGCTTTAATTTAATAATGAAGTTATCATCAACACATTCAAAACGCTGCAGAGATTAATATCCCACGCTCTTCATCATCGCCATTTCTAATATATCATCTCCAGAGATGATCATCTATTAGAAGGCATGGTCAGACCTCCACCTTACTCAAGGCACGTGCTAAAATCTACAGTCAAATATAGCATTGTTTTATCAATGACAATTAAAATAAATACGCTATGATTTATTAGATATATTTTTTCTGTACTGTTTAACATGCGCATTATGGATCAATTCTTTCCATTTTCATTCTAATGAATAAATCGTAAATATCCTACACGAAAATTCCTGTATCTTTAACTGAACGCGAAGCATCTTATTCAGACCCTTTTATGCTTTTCCATCGGGTTCTCCTACACCCCCCCCCCCACCCCCCCAAAAAAAGTAGTTGTTAGCTTATTCCCCGAGTAAGCGAAAATATGATTTGATGATTTATCCATTGCTCGCGTTTCCTTGGAATGGAATATATAATAACGTCAAAGGCCAAGTGTGGGAGTCTATAAGGTCTTTCAGCGCTGGAATAGAAATTAAGAGTAGAAGGAGGGTTTTGACGTCTGTAAGGTTCGTGTCATGTAGGTATTTTGTATGTATCCATACAAACAAAATATTCATACCAAATATATACATATATCCAATATATAATATATATATATATATATATATATATATATATATATATATAATGTATGTATATGTATGTATATATATTATATATATATATATATATATATATATATATACATATATATATTTATTATATATATATATATATATATACATATATATATATATATATACTATATATGTATAATATATATATATATATATATATATATATATACTATATATATATACATATATATGCGTTTGTGTGGCGTGTATGAAATATGTGCTCTAGTGTGTGTGTGCATACATATATACTATGTGAGTGGGCGAAGGTGAGGTAATTAAAAATACAAATATTATTCAGCATATAAGAAACTTACAAATAAATCTACTGGTAAATGAAAATAACTTACACAACGGCAAGTCGTGAGCAGAATAAATCTAAGTTAAAAATTGAAGCTCAAAAAAGACAACGTACCACTGGTGTCTTTTCCTCTCACTTGAATTGTTTACATAAACTGGCCTGTTCATCTCAACATTGTTGTTTTCAGTTTAACTTGTCAACATTTTATTTTTTATTCAGTGCATGGGTGAGAGCATGTGTGAGTGTGGTGACGTCCTCATTCAGGAATAAGGTTTCAAGGAAAAGATATAAGATCGTGAATAAATGAGCCCCTTTTATTCAACATTTCTAAATGCATTCATTCTGGCTTGGGTTTTATTTGCCTGCATTGCCTTATTATCTGGAGAATAATCTCCAGATTGACAGCCCACCGACATGTCAGTTTTCCCGTTCACATCCTCACTGTTTGTAAGGAGAACAAAAAAGTAAAGTGAAATAATCACGTGAAATGGGAAAATGAGTGTGAAATGTTTGTCGCATAATGATTGCTACGTAGTGAGAGGTTGATTACGACCAGTGATCCGCTTTCGCTTTTATCATAAACATGAACTTCTATGCTTAACGACACACAAGTCGCTCTGACCCTTTTTTTTTCGCTCATAATCTGTTTATTGGTTAGGTTCAATTATGCGCCATTGAAAGCAAGCTTTTGATTCATTGCGATCTGAATAAAACGACATCATCCTTATTAAACCGTGTTTGTGGTGCTGCTGGATCTCCCACTCACCTCCATGCTGATTCGGAGTTAGCACAACATAACAAGCCTTGGTGCTAAAAAGGAATTGACGCGCAAAGGAATCAATCGACCTACTTTCCTGGGGACGGCGAGCTATAGTAGACCCCACCGCCATCTGTTGAGAGCCAGGATAACTAGTTCTCGTTCGGCGACTGCAGGCTACGTGCAAGAGCTGGACGTTTTACAATGTTTTGAAGTGTTGTCAAGCGGATCTTCTTTTGCGCCGTGAAAAGATGTAGAGTTGATTTACTCCTCTTTTTAATGTTATTCGAGACACGTTAAGATTTTTACTAAATGCATAAATGCTTGCTGGAGTGAACCAATGCCGGATCTAGAAAGCTTTCATGGTGGTTGGATGAGGACCACTTAGGATTATAATACATATACTATGTAACATATGCACACATACAGTACGTATATATCAATATTTGTATATGAATGTACACACACACATATGTACACTCAGTAGTAGTAGTTGTTATTGTTTTTACTGCTGTAGAGTTGTTTTGTTGTTGAAAATAATCAATAACTAAGCAAATTTTTACTACCAATAATGATTTATTGAAAGAAAACAATATTCTATTATTCATATTCATGGGGTTGGTGGCACGTGACCAGATGTGCCCCCCATCCAACTCCCGCTTTAAATCCGCCACTGGAGTGAGGAGGAATTACGTCAATGATTGTGTTTATTCTACAGACAGTTTTCCCCACGCGATTCCAACTTTGTCTATATTTATCACATCGTTGTCTAATTGGTAATGGCAGATATTTAACATAATTGTCATATGTTTTATATGTTGATATTGAAAAAATTCTGAAAAAATAATATTGATTTTCTTTATTTGGTTATATATCGGTCTAACGTAACGCATAGCCAGGCCATTCTTAAAAA
>NC_087202.1:37330574-37343074 GCF_015104395.2 Macrobrachium nipponense | reverse complement strand
ATATATATATATATGTATGTATATTGTATAATTGTGTGTGTTTATTTCTGTGAAACACGTTCCCTTGTGTTCTTTCCCATTATATATATATATATATATATATATATATATATATATATATATATATATATATATATATATATGTATATTGTAATGTGTGTATTTATTCCTGTGAAACACGTTCCCTTGTGTTCTTTCTCATATATATATATATATATATATATATATATATATATATATATATATATATATATATATATATATATATATATATGTGTGTGTGTGTGTGTGTGTGTGTGTGTGTGCGTGTGTGTGTGTGTGTGTGTGTGTAAACATACATACATACGTACGTACTCAGTATGTTGCCTGTTAATTCTGGACATTTTCATGATAATCTGAACATGGTCATGAACTAGTATCCATCAAGGCATCCGTTTGTGTTTCCAAAGGTCTGGTTTGACGCTACTGCAATTCTATCTGCTATGATTAATTCTAATTTATTTTTTATTTTTTTTATTTAATTTCAAAAAAATGAGAGAGAGAGAGAGAAGGGCTTATAATGATTTACTCATAACTCTTTCCAGCTGAGAAAATATTTGGTCTTGTTAATGAAGTGTTGTAAATCATTCGCTCGAGCAAATCGGTTTATGTGCTTGCAAAAGGGCTTTGAAGCAGTTAATGAGATCCTTCTAATTGATGTGATGCTTTTTCCACTCGAAAATACATTTTGGCTATACCGTAAATTTTTTGTTTGTGATTTCCGAATTAATTTCACTGGTACGCAACGCTCGTACTGTAGTCATGCCAGTTTTTCCTTAGGTGGAATGAAGCGCCTTGCTTTTTGTCGTTTCTTATCTTCTTTGTAACGTTTATACGTATGCAGTGCCCAGGTAACGTTCATCATTGTGGGAATAATTTGTTAGAGGTATATTAAGTTTTGCATTGTGCCTCTGTTAAAGTATTGTAGCATAAATACTTCGCCGTATTTTCCATGGTGTATCAATCTGCTTCTTGAAATGTAAAGATTTCCCGGTCTCGGGAAATCTTTAAGTAATTCTTAATACGAACTATTCAAAGTACATAGTTTCCTCCCATTTCTATCTATTGGCATACCCCTCCCCTCCTCCCCTCCCGTCCCCCTTCCCTACCCCCCTCCCCCATAAGAAAGACAGAACAAAAAAAAACTTGTGGTTCATTAAAGGGCGACGAGAAACTTAAACAAACATTTCTCATTTATTATAAGGAATAACTTGTTAGTAGTTATGAGAACAGTCTGTGCCTCCTAAGGGGTATATATCCATAAGGACTAGTTTTCTTTAAACGTTTACTTTCTACAGAGTTGATTCCCTTGAATTCGACGTATTTATGACTTCACAATACGATATGCATAGCCTGACACCCAGTCACAAAATGATGGTGGAAGATCAGATCAAGCTAAAAACAACTATTGGAGGTAGTTAAATAAAAGTTGAAAGAGTAAAAGAAGGTAGATTAGGTCAATTTGAAACTGTTTGAGAGGGCTGTTAACAGTAACGTTATGAAATGCTGAACAAATACTTTATTATCGTTTCAGTGAAATAAATGCATTAAGCAGCGCATATTCGCCTGTTTTCGAAATCGAGTTTGAATACGCGTTTCATCATGCACATATTAATGTATGTACATTTAACAAATGTATCCTCTTCCTGGCCAGACTACCGCTGAAAACATAATTCTACATTGTCCAGCCGTTTTATTTAATCGTTATTTGGACAAGAATCGACAGAGAATTAAATTTTTGGTATTTATTTATAATGAACGCCTCCTTTAATTATCTATTCTATTTTTAGGCGGCTCGGGTGAAAAATAGCGATCGTGCATTATGATGAAGAGGTCATTTGCATATTGAGAAGGTGAATAATTTGACGGATATTGAACGTCAAGAGCTTAAGTGAAGTGTTTACACGCTCTCGCTCTTCAATATCAGTTTAAACATGCCTGGCCTATATTTGTTCCCAGAAATATGCAAACGACAGACGTACACGCGGCAGTTATACATAAGCGTGTGGTATATTTGTTAGTTTTGACCCAGGAATGAGTAGGTCAGTAAGCACTGAATTTTCAAGGAGGGTATTCAGTAAATACGTAGGTAAAAGTACCTTCACGTAACTAATGTAGGTACAGTGTTGCATAAGGGTGAGTTCATGATGCATCAAAATTTGTCATAAACACGCATTTGTAACTTATCGAACACACACCACAAAAAGGTAAATTACAAGTCAACGACTTGTTGGCAATCCCAACCAGCGCTTCATACGGTCAGTGCATCTGATGAGGTGCTCTGTAAGCATTACATAAGGTTCTTGGCAGCGTCCCTTCAGCCCCCAGTTGCAACGCCTTTACAGTACCTCCTTTCATGTTCCCTTTCATTTTGCTTCCCACCCTCTCCTAACAAATGCTAGGTTTTCCTCCTGTTACGTCTTTCAAAGCTTTCAATTGTCAGCTTCCATTTTAGCGCTGAATGAGCCCAAAGGTCCCAGCGCTTGGCCTTAGACGTTAATTCTTCATTCTATTCAACCTGTTTTGAGTACCATACATATACGATATGATATGTTTCCAAAGGGAGTTGAAGACTGTTTTTACCATTGTGAGGACGCTCCCTTAATCCTGATACAGTGTTCGGGGGGAGTCTGGAAGATTCATTTGGGCCGCCACGTAGAAGACCGAGCACTTTCTATGGAATCTAAGCAGCGGCGCGGCAAAAAGTCAAGGCAGCCCATTTGTTAACCTGACTGGCCACTGGTGTTCTTCGAAACGATTTTCGGCCAGTCGCAGACGAGAGAGGAATGTTAACAATGTAGCCAAAGGGCTACCTCGACTTCAATCTTTTGAAACCAATTTTTCAGGCTACTGGGTTGACTTTTATTTCCACTTCCTTTTATTGAAATGGACTACCACTATGTCCTTTCCACCCTCAAGGTTAGACGTATTTTAGAATGAACTAGTGGAAATTTCTGCTTACAAACCAATAGACTTTTCATGTCGTCTGGTCTGCTTCTGTAATACGAGGAAGATTTTGGCTTGGTGTAAAATCAGATCAGGCAGATATGTTAAATTCCGCTCTGCCTGTTCTTCCGCCTACTTGTTCGTACTGAGAGAGAGAGAGAGAGAGAGAGAGAGAGAGAGAGAGAGAGAGAGAGAGAGAGAGAGGCTGAACAATTGATTTTTTTTTTTTCATTCCCAGTAAACTTTAATTTTATAAATACTTTCATAACTGTTTTATTAACGCGTTCTGCGCATTGATATAGTTCAAAGTATTCCAAAAAGCTAATATAGCTTATAGAACTAGCATTACTCTTTATTATAACACTGAAAAAGAAAATAAGCCAGTATATTTGAGAGGTTTTGAAGTTATCAAATGTATTTGCAGAAATTCCTTATTTTCACTTGAAGTATATTAATCTGAAAATTCTTGATTAAAATCAATAAAGGTATATTGTATGATTGGCCAGAAATATAATTACGAACGCCTAGTACAACATTTTATAACCTTCATCACAAAACATTTATGACGGTCACTTACACTTGTTCAAGAAAAGGCCTATTTATGCAGTTATGACCGGAGAACCATATGCATTTAGGGGAACAAGGCGAGATCTGACCTCCAGCTTACTCTGGGCGCTTGCTAAAATCTACCGCCAAATAGAGCGTTGTTCCACCAGCGAAAATTAAAATATATACGTTATATATGAGAAATATTTTTTTCTGTACTGTTTAACATGAATCGTTATTTCTTTATTACGTTTTCATTATAATAAATAAATCATTTATGTCTCATCCAAAAATTCCTGCATCATTAACTCAAAGCGATTCACCTTTTCAGACCCTTTCCGGCTTTTCCATAAGGCTTTCCTAAGACCCCCACCCGCCCCAACAAGAACACAAGTAGTTTGCAGGCTTACTTCCCGAGTAAGCAAAAAGTACCAGTTTGTTAAAACTTTTATATAAAGAACGTGAATACTCTCTCAACTTGCATTCAGTTCCAATTACAGCTTTCCTTACAACGGTTTGTGCAGTTCATCATTAGCTCACTTTTGTCTCGTTCAATATTATATGTAATACTACATAAAGACACGACACATTCTCTCCTCCCTCTCTCTCTCTCTAAAAAATCTCTCTCTCTCTCTCTCTCTCTCGCCTCTCTCTCTCTCCCTCTCCCCTCTTCTCTCTCTCGCTATTATTATATATATATATATACATATATAATATATATATATATTATAGATTATTAATATATATATGTGTGTGTGTGTGTGTGTGTGTGTGTGTGTGTGTGTTTTTAACTGAGGCATCATTAGATATCCATATTATGCGTTAAGAAATGCATCGGCGTAAACAAACACCGCTGTCTGTGACTTAGCATCAACTAATTTCACCAGAGTATGACGGCTTAGTCTAGAATTGTGTCGACTTTAGTCTGATAATTACCATTATGATAAAGCCCGCGTGGGAATAGTCGATTACGGCCTATTAGTAAGATCCGGTTGAACTCGTCACCAGGATACTGCGATAGGATCAGCTTATACACCTTTTTTTTACTGAAGAGTAAATATATTGTTCTAAAAGTATTATTTCTTTTTTGTGTTGTTGTATTTTTGTTGAAGATACTATTGTTGCCTTCTTTTTAGTGTAGTTGGCTAAAGACTTGAGATATATCCGTGCCTAAATTGGACTACGAAAAATGTTTATAGCCGAGAAAATTATTTTCATATTTGAAAAATATTGCATAAATTCTTATTGCATTCTATTCAACGTTATTTGTGGCTGTTATGATATCAGAATCATTAGTTTTTTTTATATATATGTTATTACATGGAAATCTAATTGAAAGAATTTTTCATAGTTAGTAAGCGAGTACTGGTTATTAAAGTGCAGTTTTAATAATCGAGTACTGGTTATTAAAGTACAGCTTTAGTAAGTGAGTACTGGTTATTAAAGTGTAGTTATAATAAGCACGGGGTCATTTAGGCTCATTTTTAGTAACCGAGTACTGGTCATTAAAGTACAGTTTTAGTTAGCGAATACTGAGTAGTAAAGTCCAGTTTTAGTAAACGAGTACTAGTTATTAAAGTCCAGTTTTAGTAAGCGATTACTGGTTATTAAAGTACAGTTTTAGTGAGCGACTACTGGTTAGTAAAGTACAATTTTATCAAGCGAGTACTGGTTATTAAAGTACAGTTTAGTAAGCGAGTAGTGGGATTTAAGGTAAATTTTATGTGAATGCTCTGTGTACTTACGAATCGTGAACCAAAGCATACAGAGGCAAGAGTACCTCGATCAAGATGAATTCAAAGCTTTGATGTTTAGTTATCAAAGTTGCTACGGATATTACTCAAACGGCTTAACTCTTATTGACTTTTATACTGACTAAGAAAACCACCATTCATTTTTTATAACTTATCCCTTCCTGTTCTACGTTATTCCTTATATCACGGCAACTATTTAATTATGGCTTATTATAATTATTATTGTTATATAGGAAATGAGTTCTATTAATCTCGCCTCATAATAATGTCTTCGCAGATTCACCTACATCCGTAGACTGCTAGAGAATTATTTTCTCGGGTGTTCGATCTTTTTCCTTAACCTTTATACGAAAACTTAAACAGCCTTCGATTGTTGTTTCAGAATTAAGATATAAAAACAACATATTGAGAATAATGATCGTATTTTCCTTAGGAAATTGTATAGAGACTCTGTCCTTTCGCAATGAAGTTACTGCTCGTAGTTTCCTGCGGAACAAAAAAGAAATGATTTTGTTGTTTTTAATCTCGAAAGGGTCATCCGGTAATGGAAGGACATAAACTAACATTTTGTTGTCGTTTTATTTTTCTTTTCCTCTCTCAAGTGATTAAAAGTCTTATTTTTTGGAAATTAAATAATGACATTGTCAGAAAAAGTACTTTCCTTGAGAGTTTTTATCTGATCGCTAGAGTTGGCGGAAATTAATCATCGACAGTCCCCCGTAGCTACGGGAGTTTATACACAATGAAATGTCAATATATTTGCTTCGTATATTTAAAAAAAATGTGGGAAAACGTTGCTACGTTCTCTGACTTTTTCGTATTGCATGGAAGTCTAATTATTGTTTTCTAGGAAGATTTATGATGAGACTAAATGACGTGGTCGACTATTAATGTATATTTTAATGGCTCTCTCTCTCTCTCTCTCTCTCTCTCTCTCTCTCTCTCTCTCTCTATTGAATATTGAGTCCTTTTATATATAAAATTGATTCGATGAAATATTAATCTATTATTCTAACTCTTAGAACTGTATTTCTAACGTTTTTGTGGTATGGTTAATATGTGATAAATATTATTAGCTACAAAAATGCGATTGATGAATTCTGTTAAATGCATTGCTTATATGAAAACCATACTTGTGTTATCCATCCTAGGTTGTCCTACAATGAAAGTCCAGTTTTTTTTCTTTTTACTGAGACAACTTTCAAATCCGCCTACGTATCTATTAGATGCTTTACACATGAAACTAATAATCTTGAACGTTCAACATTATGACAATAATACCGGGGGTGCCAGGAGAAAGGGTAGGTGGCCGGCCATTAGATCATTTAGCAAAAAATTGGGTATCGTTTTACTATGATACCACAGCCCGATATTGGAGTTTTTAGGGCGGGTCAGAAGTATTCTCGAAGTGCCTAATGCGAAATCATACTAAAATCTAAAGGAAATTTTCGGTTAACAAGATATTTATTCTCTGTAGTTGACGGAACTGGCATTCAACACGGGAATGGTTGTTGTGCTAAAGTAAACTTTTTCCAAAATCTTAGTACGTTTCAAATTGTTAAAAAAAAAAAAAAAAAAAAAAAAAAACATATACCGGCTGATGTAATTCCAACAAAAAATGAAATCTTGGTTTTGAGTCGTACTATTTTGCATTCTGATATTTTGAGTAAACTAAAATTGTAGTTCATCACCATAGTCTACATAAAAAACCAAAAATAGGCAGAAAAGGGTGAATATCTCTAGTAATTCCATTAGAATGAAAGACTCGCAAATCAATGGATGTCTATATACCCATTTTACACACACATTTTTTTTCTCTTTCTCATTTTATTGCATGTGGACGTATTATTCTTCTTGATAAATAACTTGCAAGTTAAGTGAAAACTGCATATTGATAATAACGACGTGTAATATTTCGGAACAATAGATTGTCTGTTTTGATATATAGTCACTCTACTTTAGTTATTAGTTGATGCACCAAGACAAATTTTTACCCATTTTCATCACTAGCGAAATCATATATCATGAGATAAATCACAAATATGGATTACCTGACATCAGTACAATGTATATTATTATTTCGGTGCTTACTGAGTTTATTATGAATGGCATAGACTCACGTTAGCTCTGAACGGCTGACGGGAGCCGTTTTATAATGGTTAAGTGGTCACTCATAGCCTCCAGTGTCAGAATTGAAATATTGTCCCTCATCCATCGTAAATGTTTGACATTATAGTCTTGTAGTTCATCTGTACATATTACAGAGTAGTAGTTGTTTAGTCTGTGGGTGATATTTTCTGAACAAAGCTTCCAGTAAAGTGGTGTTCAAGGGGCAATAGAACTTTTCAGATTTTTCTTTGCTTTTCAACTTGACTTACAGGAACGCAACGGTTTTGTAAACTGTCAAGAATATATCACTCCAATTTGTTTTTCTATTTGACTTCGTGTTTGGCAACGCCATCTGTGGGAGATAACACTCAAGTCAGCCAGTCAATCAACCAATCAAGCTTTCGTTTTTAGTTCACGTACCTTTGCAATCAACAGACAATTGACTATTTTATCCTAACCAGTTTGGTCTCAAAATACATTTATGTATCTTTCTGTGCTTTGTATTTACTTTTTTTTTCTTTTCGTTGATAACCAGATTTTTTTTTTTTTCCAAAGTCAGGTATTTTTTTATATTGTTGTATATGAAGCTCCAGCCTAGCATTTGTCTGATGGAGACTGGACAGTGCATCGACCGTGTTAGGAAACAGTATTATTAGCATTTGTGTCCAAGTATTTTATTACATTCTATTTCCTATGTTATTATTTTAGACCATTCCTCATTAATGAATTTAATTATAAAACGCCTCTCATTTCAAAATTATAAACCGATCAACGTCAGCCTGGAATGTTCATTCCTAAAACAAACCGGTGGGTCTCCCTCGGGAGCGAAACTTCGCCTCCCAATTCTTCGGCCAGTGAACTGGTCTGACGTGTCTTGGACCCGTGAGGCCGCTCTGTTATTCTATTATGCCGATGAATGACGCGAAACTGTCCTTTTCCCAGGGCGTTATAATGCTCTTTACCCCCTCAGGACTTTGATGGCTTTCCTCCTTTTACCTGAATAGGCCATCGCGGTGAATTATGAATAGATGTGGCTTCGGAGAAATTCTACGAACAAATTACCTGTTATTCCATTTACCTCTCCATGAGCTTTGGTGTCTCCTTGGTAATAATTTGACGGAGAGCGCGTAAAGAATTTGGTGTTTTTTTAGGTAATTTTGTTGTGATTTCCAACACAAATTTCTTTTATCGTCATTTTGAGATTAACTTTTCAGGCGAATCTGGTAAAACATCATTATTATTCGAGTTTATCATGGAAATTTCTATCAGGTGTATAGGTCGTTAGTATTCATTATCAATACCTAAATGAGATCTGAGTAAAAAAAAATAAGTTAAACTTTTCCAAAAACCATGCAACTAATTGAAAAATATTTGGTTGCGTTTCATTTTGACCATATTACGTTTGACAGTTTGATTCTGTTTTGTCATGAGTCCATTTAATTACAATATATATGCAGTCATTTCACGGCATAATTTTACATAAACAAAACAAAGAAATCATTCCCTAATAGCATCAGTGTTTAAACCAAGTCTTCGGAATCAGCTTTTTTCTTCACTTCTGTAGGAGAATTAAGAAATCCGTCTTTAGAATTTGTATTTATGATGAATGTCACAAATGCCTGATAACTTTTCACCAGATGTGTAGAGGTGAGGTATGAGTCTAGCTCTGCTCTCCAGACTGTAGTTACACATATAGAAAGCAACTGCTGAAAGGTCATTTGGAACTGGAAGCAGCGATTAGTACATCTGTCCTAATGTATTCGCTAAATAATTTATTTTTTTATAGTACAAATTACGTCCATTTGTCGTTCAAATTACTTTGAGAGATTTATTTATAACCGTTTCCCTCGCCTCCGCCCAGCCAAAAAACACGTACTTATTACTTTAATCAGTTTAATGTTTTTTCTAGTATCAAAATTTTTACTGATAATTTATCACTGTTGCTTGTAGGCGTAATTCTGAATGTCGCAGTCGGTATTCGAAGTAGATCGGCCGGATCATATGATTTTTCAGAAGCGTTGAAAAGTTGATAATGAGTTTCTGTTTCAGTTGACTAGCGCCAATAATGGAAAAAAAATGCAAGATATCTTGACTCAGCTGAGTAATGAGCATTGCATAATGACAAGGGGACATGCTAAATATAAGACTTAACAGAAGAGGCTGTTCAGTATAATCACAACATTTCATTTGAGAAACAAATATAGGGAATCAAGAAACTAATGTAATCTTAATCTCAAGATTGAGTGAAAATAGTCTGAACTCAAGTATGACTGGCTACTAATGAACTCATTAGAATAGGCTCATTAATGCACAGTAAGAAATATGTGAAATATATATGAATATTGACCATAAGATCAGTTGCTGCGGAAATCGAAGACATTGTTACAAAGACTTAATACCAGCAGTCAAGCTGAAAATATATCAACCCATCCAGGAGTAAGATATAACTTGAATATACACAGACTTTATATAAATACTTTAGTTACCTGTAGCAACTGTGATACTGTCATAAAGTTTAATAAAATTCTCCAGCGGAACACTATCCAACCAGTCTAAAAGGAAGACAGTGAACCAATATATCTAGACTTCAGATATGAATATCCCGGTAACCTGAAATTGTCGAGAGCTCTGCTAGAATTACGTAAATAGGTCGGCGCTGAGAATAGGAAAACTGGAACACTTTCACCATGGCTACAATAGGCTAATCAAAGGAACGACGCAGATGGTTGAGTCTAGTCCTTTGTACCTGAAATCAAAGCATTGGAACGAAGTGATGTCAGTGCTCCTAAAGAGGGGTAGAATCGTTTATTAATACAACAGATATATTGAGGACAAGGAAGTATCGGTTTATATTGTTCATTTAATCACACACACATTCATATATAATATATATATATAGATATATATATATATATATATATATATATATATATGTATGTATGTATGTATGTATGTATGTATGTAAGAGGATATAAAATCCAACAATTACAGCACCCCTTGTCTTTCTTTTTACGTTTTTATAAACTAATACTGCTCTTGTCAGTGACAATGGTAACTTTGGGTGGTCTAGGGAACCATTTCGTGGTAAATTGATTTTTGTTCCTGCGAAGATACCAATCTGAAATTCGTTACATAGGGATTTAGCCTCTATATGAAGAACCACAGATTTACATGTCAGGAAAAATACAAATTACTTTTAAAATTCGCTGTTTTTTAACACAATAATCAATCTGTTTTAATACCAACATTTCACGGTATTTATATCCAGTCTGTGGAAATCTGCATCCTGATTTTCTAAATAATTTAACATCTGTGTCAAAGCGGCATAATCGCCTGGAGCAGTCTTCGTATTATTCGTGAACTAGAGTTCGTTTTCGACAAAAATGTGATTAACGGTTTTACTTGTTAATGAAACAAATTAAATGTAAGTTATTCCATAAGGTTATGTAATTTTTTCCAGGTTGTATCATCAGACTAACTTCAAATATTGAAGAAGAATGAACCAAGGCCCCCCGCTATCAGGACTTGTGATAGCTGTAGACCCGCGTGTACCGTTTTCCTCTGTATTTTCTACATTCTAAGAAGCACGGAATTAGTTGATTAAAAAATCTAGTCGAACATTCGGGAGAGATTTAACGGCTAAAGAGATACTGTTAATTTCAAGGTAGAGTGAGCCAACAGGCAATAAAAAATGGTCAATAAAACTGGTTTTGTCGGCAATTAGATTGTTGGTAAAATTTGACCTGGAAGTTCCCTTACGAATTTAGTCATTTGTGCTCGTTCAAAAGGCAGATTAACTTAGCAGGAGAAATTGTTGCTCTAGAAAGTGTCTTCATTCATGTGTTTCTTTGTGTGAAGGGAAAACATTCGTTTGTATTACAGGTGTTGGATGTTTTCTTGTTAAATATAGGTTAATTTCTATTTTTTTTTTTAAATGACAGAAAAGTATCAATTTATAATTTGCCCCATATCCTGTCACGACATCGAAAACCTCTACACGAGAGAATAATGTGTAGTTTCCATGGGACCAAAGCAAAAAATGTATGTAATTATACGTCCGTTGAAAATGGATGCGAGTAACAAAGCTCCAACCCAGATACGAAGTGAGATAGTTTCCCATTTATACTGAATCGTTAGCCACGAATGGGTATGACTATCTGGCATTTACGATTCTCTTCTTCACTCGAGTGATATTTTAGTTAGCCTGGTTCAAGGCACCAGTGGATACCCGAAGTCGTTAGCTGGATTCTTGCGTTTCACTTTTCTTTTGATTTTGTCACTTTGGGAAATTGCATTTCCAGTATATACGTTTTTAATCTTCAATATACATAGAATGTGTGTATATATGTAAATATATCTATATATATATATATATATATATATATATATATATGATATATATATATATATATATATACATATATACATATACATATATATATATACATATATATATATATATATATATATATATATATATATATATATATATATATATATATATATATATATATATATATATATATATATATATATATATTACACACACACACATACACACACACACACACACACATATATATATATATATATATATATATATATATATATATATATATATATACAAGAGAGAGAGAGAAGGAGAGAGAGAGAGAGAGAGAGAGAGAGAGAGAGAGAGAAATACATATATTTGTGCATGTGCGTTTGTTTTATTTTGTTGCTTGTTGATTAATGTGCCTGATGATCTAGTTTTCATTGTTTATGATATACTAATATGGCGACTAAACTGGTTACAAGTTGACTGGTAATTTACAGCATTATGTAATAAGTAAAAAAATAAGTTGAAAGTAAGTTTTATCAGAATGTGACAATTATCGTTTAAATTGGGCGAATATTCTTTTGGCAGATCTTGTTTTTGTCTATTTGTATTCATAACGAAATATTTGTGAATATTTTGCATTTTAGTCCACGAGCTTACGATCTTTAATTTTCATAATTGTATTGATATTGTATTTGTAGCTGTTGTTGTTTGGGCATGCATACTGCACAACTGTGAAAGATTGATAACTTTAAAACCAGGTGTATCGAACTTCAAGTATACCAGCC
>NC_087202.1:37320574-37325574 GCF_015104395.2 Macrobrachium nipponense | reverse complement strand
ATTCTCCTGTATCTGTATATTTCTGAGTCTCCACTGGTTTTCAGATATTGCCCCAGTGCTCTGTTCTCGAAGTTGATGCAGTCCTCTAAGCTTAGTAGCGCTCTCCCTCCTTCCTTTCGTATTATGTATAGTCTGTCCGTATTTGCTCTTGGGTGTAGTGCTTTGTGTATTCTCATATGTTTCCTAGTTTTCTGGTCTATGCTGCGGAGCTCTGCCTTCGTCCATTCCACTATTCCTGCGCTGTATCTGATTACTGGCACTATCCATATGTTTATCGCTTTTATCATATTTCCGGCGTTGTGTTTTGACTTGAGTATCGCCTTGAGTCTCTGCATATATTCTTTCCTGATCGTGTCCTTCATCTCTTGGTGTTTTATATCCCCTCTTTCCATTATTCCCAGGTATTTGTATCCCGTTTCATTTACGTATGTGGTATTGCTACCATCTGGTAGCTTTATCCCCTCAGTCCTTGTTACTGCGCCCTTTTTTATTTTGACTAAGGCACATTTTTCTATTCCAAACTCCATCCTGATGTCCCCAGATACAATCCTTACAGTCTGGATTAGGGTATCTATTTCCTTGATGCTCTTACCATACGACTTGATGTCATCCATGAACATCAGATGGTTAATTCTGTTGCTTCTTTTCTTGAGTTGGTACCCAGTATCCATCTTCTGCAGTACTTTTGTTATTATTATTATTATTATTATTATTATTATTATTATTATTATTATTATTATTATTATTATTATTACGGATGATTTTTGCTGAAGTTGCTAAGTACTTACTTATCATTTGTAATACTTCCTGATGATGCTGGTAATCATTTTTAGTATTTTTAACTCACGCCGTACAATGGCAATATTTATGAGCCAAATTCGGATGACTATGTCCCGAGGTGAGAAACAGCGTATACTGACAACTATTGTGAGGCGTATATGCAAATTGGGAGGAAACGTCGTAAGGACTGAAGATAACGAAATCTAATCAGTTCTGATGAATCATCTATTGTTCCTTCCAACAAGAGGGGATTGATTGCTCTTGATGCAGTGCCGAGGGGCGGGGCTGAGGGGGAAAGGGGCGGGGCCGAGGGGAAAGGGGGTGGGGTTGAAGCCCTGCACGAAATAGCCTTTCGCTCTTCGCTCGGATTACGTTAGACTTTTCTTTTTTATCTTCACTCGACTGAGACAAGAATCTATCAGGGATTGGGGCCTTTCGTTAGGCCTCGGGAATTGTCCTTTTCCTTTTCCTTTGAGAGAGAGAGAGAGAGAGAGAGAGAGAGAGAGAGAGAGAGAGAGAGAGAGAGAGAATGAGTATTTGGATAAGCATTTGCATATTGCAGTTGGTTTTGAGAGGGTTTATTTACCAACAAATAAAAATCCTTGAGTAAAACATTTTCATGTAAACAAAATATAGGTATTTTTTTGTCGTTTAATGCACAACACAAAATTAACCCTGACTTGTATATATTATATATTCCTCGTAGCAGAAGTGTTTTTAGCTTTGAAGTGGCATTTGTATTCCAATTCCTTTTAGCATTTGTTCCACGTCCATCCTCTCTCTAACACAACAGAAACACAACTAATGGTAATGTAAAGTTAATAATTTTATAATAGTAGACGAGTTAATGGCAAAGTAAGGTAATAATGATATACATAATCAATATTTCCTTATACTTGCTATTGCCAATTATCCATTTTATCTTTAAATGGCCGCGTCAACTCCCTCTTAGTGATAGGAGCTAAATGACACTGGTTTGTTGTTAACGATTTTTTTTCTGATTACTAAAATGCAAACAAGAACCATTATCATAACAATCTTATTGACGCTCTGTATTAAAAATAAATTAAGAAGTGAATTCATTGTAGTTCTGTTGCCGCTTCGGGAAAGTAATTTGAAGCTATCATTCATTTATCGTTTCATAGAGCTTCCGTTCAGTTAGGGTTGAGGCGTCTTAGGCCATCCTGCTATATTATTATTATTATTATTATTATTATTATTATTATTATTATTATTATTATTATTATTATTATTATTATTATTAATTTTAGTAGATGAAACCTGTTCACATGGAACAAACACATTGACTTGACATTCAAGATTCCAAAGAATGTTGGTTTCAACCTCCCACCGTCGACCGCACACTGCAGCAGTATTGATCATGATACAGAGCCAGTGATCTTTCATCTCCCTGGGGGAGACGCGAACCCGCGACATCTGAGTGGCGTGCCACGGCATTTAGCATAAATATATTTAAGTAGAATGTGAACTTTTCAAGTTGCATGCACATCGGTGAATCTGAGTTTGTTTAAAACATGACAATTATGATAATGGTTCAAGTGATTTTAAGTTATGTGAGCCTCGATGTTCCTGAATGTGGGTGAAATTTGTTTAGTTATATGAACATCGATTAATTTCATTCTCTGGATATGTTTAATCATGTGAACCTTGATAAATCTGATTGTTTGAATATGTTTAGTCTTGTGAACCTTGATAAATCTGTTTGATTATGGTTAGTCTTGTGAACCTTGATAAATCTGATTGTTTGAATATGTTTAGTCTTGTGAACCTTGATAAATCTGATTGTTTGAATATGTTTAGTCTTGTGAACCTTGATAAATCTGATTGTTTGAATGTGTTTAGTCGTGCGAACCTTGATACGCTGGATTGTAAGTATATTTATTCATGTGGACCTCCATATATTCTATTTTGGTTTAAATAAGTATCATATATGTGGAACTCGATTTTTTTAATGAATATCATTCACGTGAGCCCGATACATTTAAATTTGGTTTAAACATTCCAAATCATGTCATTTTTACCATACGTCTTGTTAGTTATTAGGTGGCTTGTTCGATCTGCTAATTCCCATGATATCGGAAAATCTTGAAGCAATGAAGCGAGAGAAATACGCCAGGATTTGACCCCCGAAATATCTCAAAACAGAATATTACGGAGAGCTTTCAGAACTCCTCGCTTTCGTAGGAAGTCTCGGCACAAAAGATTTCCAGCTTATTTTTCTCGCACTGAAGATTTCGAATGCTTTTGCTGACTGCTCTTTTGTAACCATCCTCGCAGCTTGTTATAAACGCATTTCGCTCTTCTTCTTCTTCTTCTTCTTCTTCTTCTTCTCCTCCGAAGCACAAAGTAAAGGGCTTTGGGCTCTCTCTCTCTCTCTCTCTCTCTCTCTCTCTCTCTCTCTCTCTCTCATGGTGAACAAACACACACAATCACACACACACACACACACACACTCACACACTCTCACAAACACACTCACACACACTACTCCATATATGTTTATAACTGTATTATAGTCTAAACAGTCACTAGTAAGAAATTGCTTTTCACTTTTTATTATATATATATGAAATTCCTCGACATATGTATATGTATATTAGGTATGTGCGTACGTATATGTAAAATACACACACACATATATCTATATATATGTGTGTGTATGTGTGTGTATACGAAAGTTCATACCCAAAATACATATACATATGTCGCGGAATTTTATATACATCTAATAAAGCGCTGAAAAGCAATATCTTACTAGTGACTGCTTAGTGCTTAGCCAATAATATACAGTTTCCACACTTAACGCTTCATAAGTATTAAATCCCATTGTTTTCCTAAAGCGTTCATATTAGCGCCATCGACTGTCGCCAGCGCCGCGCCTCGAAAACTGTTTTGCTTCGTGGAGTGCCGTAATAGAGATTATCATCATTTCGGAGATGATGTCGTACTCGACTCGGTCGCGTTTAGGAGATGTGCTTTAAGATCCTCAGTGTTTTGAAGTCCGGGGATTAAAGAGGCAGTTAAAAAGAGAAGCCTGGTTCTTTTAAGGGATCAGGACGAGAATTATTGCTCGGGATGAGATTCCCTAAATTGGCCCTAAAAGATTTCGCTAAGGGTTCAAACGAGAGACAAACTCTTTCCGTCTAGATTTAGTTTGAACGTCGTCCCTTTGATTCTGTTTTAGACGATTTCGAATTTTGAAGAGATAATGAATCTCATTTTTTTCCTTGTCGTATAGTGAAGCTTTAATGAGATCTTTTTCTATGGAAATTTTTGTTATACATACTAGATCGGCGTTTTTGAAGCTTTGGGTCGCGAGAGAAATAAAATAGTTAACAAAACAAACAAAAAAAACAATAAAAAAAATGCATGTGGGTGCTAAGTGCAGAATATAAACAATTTCAAATGTTCAACAACACTCATAAATCAAAAGCTAGTTTTACTGGTTTCTCCCATGACAAGGCAGAATTTACCAATCAAATCATAATAGTACACATCATTATGAATTTATTAAACATATATACAAAACGGGAGTTATCGCAGTAGATATAACTTCAAGGTTTTGTCCAAGGCAATCGACAGTCTCGTACTCTCTCCCCTTCTTTTTTCCTTGAAACTTAACTATCAAACAAATATTATGGTATTTATGCAAATAGATACATACAATTCAAATATACATAGGCATATAAATTGTCGATGCTAAATAAATTAACCTAGAGAACAGTTTGTCTTTCATTTATTACAAATATAATAGGTGGCAATTCAAAATGTGGTTCTTGCTGTGTGTCGTCATAAAAAAAATTTTGAAAACGCTGTAATAGATCTATAATTTCTAGTTTTACTGCTTTAGGAAAAGTTCAGAGTAGCTTTTCTTTGTACTAGTAGATGAGAGACTTGCATTAGGAGTTCTTATTATTAAAGAAAAAGATGCCTGTTTGTTTTGTTTTTTCACAAATTAGTTCGTTCCCAGATTTTAATTGTTTTCTTTGATAAAACAGCAGCGAAAGTGCAAATAAACTAAATTAATATTATCGACATCTCGAAAAACTTATTTTTCCATAAGTTCATTTTATTTTCCTGTATATTTACCAAGAACACATACAACAATGATGTTATTTGCAGTTACGTTTGTAATCATTTGATTTGATCTCGGCGCCAGAGGACGACTGCCTATTATCATTAGACGGGACATTCAGTCG
>NC_087202.1:37300574-37318074 GCF_015104395.2 Macrobrachium nipponense | reverse complement strand
TTTATTTTTGACATTTTCATTCTAATAAATAATTATGTCCTAAAATTCCTGTATCTTGAACTCAACAACAAAGTAGTTTGTAGGCCTACTCCCCGAGTGAGCGAAAACGCTCAAAATGAGTAGTAGCTGCTAAACTGATCTGTGGAATTTTTTTATAGCTATAACAGCTGTTTCTATTTGCTCTGCTTTCAGGACAATAGCACCTTATTCATATGTCTGTTGATGGTTTTTAACTTTAAACGTTTTAATTAATCGGACTGGTGCGTATTTTGCTACGTATGTGTGCGTGCGTACTTGTATGTGTGTGTATGTCTTCTTTCCCACCGTTATTCCTACATTAAGGGATCGGTTGCCTGATGCGCATTCTCCACTGCCTTTTATCAGGTGGACTTTTTAGTCAAAGGATAGCCCCACCTCCAATATCCGTGGTTGATGACACCAAGGGCATGCGGTCGTAAAAACCTCTTCGCTAAACAATAAACTATGCCTGGTGTTTTAAGGAATATGAGTGTGTATTTGTGTGAGTGTGTGTGTAATTCTAACCCCCCAAAAAATAAATACTACTTGTTTCCTTCAACGAAAGTAATTTCTTTTAACTCCTCTTCATTCTGCCACCTTTTTTTTTTTTAAATCCTCTACAGTGCAATAAAATTAATCAAGTATGGATTGATTTGAAATCCATTACAGCACAGTAAAAATCAGTCAATTGTCGATTCAAAATTTATCTTATCGGAATATCAGGAATTCCACATCAATATAGTTCTCTCCAGCACAAGTGTGTCTACTGTTAACCCAACATAGCACGGATATAGAATTGGAGTCTGGCGTAACTGAATACACTCCTGGAAAGGGGAAGTGTTTGTAATCTTTTTTCGAGAGATATTACTCTCCATAAACCATCAAACAATAGTGGAAAGCGAATAAGGTCCACTACAATACACCGATGTGCACCACCGCCGCGCTGTAAAAAGATGTTATACTATTTCCTCGCTGTCGTTAATCTACGTACCCGTTTGAAGAATAACTGGAGGGAAGGTTAGTAGCTGATGTCTGTTAGCTTGTCTGGTGGGTTCTGTTGTTCCATATCCCTTACTAATCCTAACTCTCGAAATATATTTAGAATATCAAAGACGGAGCTATATTACAAATCTATTTTTGGTCGATAACAAAAGCGTTATCACCACGGATCCTGACTTCTTATCCCAAGCTTCCTAGATCTTTTATCTTTATTCTGATCTCTATTTTTCCACTGCGAGAGAGAGAGAAGAGAGAGAGAGAGAGAGAGAGAGAGAGAGAGAGAGGGAAATTCCTGGTTGTCTTCTCCATGACTTGATTGTAAGCAGGTTATGTGCAAGTGTCGTAGCTTTAGATCTTACAGGACTTCCCGAGACTGTCAAATCGGCTCGAAGAATAATAAAATTGTGAGAAATGTTCGATTTGGCACCGTAAGGGGATATTGCCTTGCCGACTAGAGCGTTGTAAATAAGGGGATTCTATCTGTGTTCCGAGCAAATGCTGTTTATTCACCATTTTTATGGGATATTTATTTTGTGTTCCTAGTTTACAGTTGTTCACTCTTTGTCCACGTAAAGATGGGCGCCGTAAACCAGAGCAAGAGATAGCTATAATAAAATATCCTTAGAAAAACCTGTACGTATTGAATAGAGTTATATTTTCACTATATGGGGTATATTTACGTCCTTACCTTGGAGGACTTTGTGTTCATGCTATTGTTTATGTGTGTGTGTGTGTGTGGGCGTATGCCTTACATTTTTGCTTTTAGATTACAATGTACCTGCTTAACATAGGGAGCAATTGTTAGATTCAGTATACTCGTATCTTTATTTAATTTCTTTTATCATTGAAATTTTTTTCATAAAATGCAGAGGGGTACTAGGGAATTTTGTAGATGAAAATGAGGTACCTTTTCAATATACATGCTTGACCTCTCGTGGGAGCTTTCGCGTTGGTTTTGGTATCCTTGCTAGGACGAATTGAACTGTTTATATGTAGTACTTGGGTTTGTTTTGGCTCATCGGATCTCTCTCTCTCTCTCTCTCTCTCTCTCTCTCTCTCTCTCTCTCTCTCTCTCTCTCTCTCTAAATAATCTATAAACTGTCGCTGTTAATTCGCGATCTCAAGTAAGTGTTGATAAATATTATTTTTGATAATTTTTCATAGAATTCATTGCTCTCTTTGTGTCAAGAGCCTAACACGAGTCTATGATAAATGTTGAATTAAATTGATCTAAATTGAAAATATCACGTTTAAGCCAAATTACTGAAAATATCACAATTTACGTACACTGATACCCTAAAAAAAATCACGGCAGTATTTGTAATAAACGTAGTAAACTATTGATGTTTTGGGTTTCTTGCATAAAACGAGTCTTAGACTTAAGTAATTTCCAGTACAACTTTCAAGTGCTGTTATCTGAAACGTCTTGGGTTTTACGGACTGGATGTTGTTCTTAATAATTGTCATTTGATGCTGTCTGTCGGCTAGAATGCGTTCAACTAAATTCAAAGTCGTTTACTTGATTCAATTAATTTTATCAATTTCAATGTAATTTTATTAGTTTTGGTGAGACTTTACTTGGTTCATTGCATTTCATTAATTTCAATTGGATTTTCCTGTGTTCAGTGTTATTTTTTACAAATCATTTTATTAACTTCGGTGTCATTTTACTCATTTTAATGACTAATTACTAGTTTCAATATTTGTTATGAACTGTAATGGCATTTTACTCATTTACGTCATTTTACTATTATCAATGCATTTTATCAATTTCAATGCCATTTTACCTTTTTCTGTGTTATAATAATAAATTTAATCCGTTTTATTCATTTCAATGTGATTTCTTTGCTATTTTACCAGGATCAATGCATTTTATCAATTCCAATGTAATTTTATTATTTTCAGTGTTATTATGATAAATTAAATGCATTTTGTTAATTTCAGTGTTATTTGACTAATTTCAGTGGATTTACCAATTTCAGTGTATGTTGTTAGTTTCAATGTCAATTGACTAATATCAGTGTCATTTTACTAGTTTCAATGCATTTTATAAATATCAATGTCATTAGATTACTTTCAGTGAGTTTACTTATTTCAATGTATTTTATAAATTTCTGCCCTTTTGGCTAATATCAGTGTCATTTTATTAATTTCAATGTATTTTTAAAATATCAATGTCATTTGACTAATTTCATTGACATTTTAGTTGATTTAATGCTTTTATTAATTTCAATGTCATTTTACTAATTTCAGTGACTTTTTACTAGTTTCAGTGTATTTTATTACCAATTTTAAGGTCATTTACTAGGTTTAATGCATTTTATTAATTTCAATGTCATTGTACTCATTTCGGCGGTGATCAGATCAAAGGACGCTTTGAAATAACCCGTCTCACATTGCTCGAGTCAGTTTCGTCTCATTTTATGAAATGCTTACACCTCTGCTTGGAATCAATATGGGCGCCACATAGAATAATCTAAGAAATATACAGGCTGTAGGCTGGCAACTAATGCCATTGTCATGTCCAGGTTCAAGGAAGCAAGAAATTGCGTTGGCTTTTAACCATAGGGAAGTCGACAGATTATAGGAAACGGAGCGCCATGTCATGACCAACTATTTTATTTTGATTCCAGGTGCTAGAATGGTAATATGCCTTAAAGGAAGTCTTAAACTATATTTTTATTCATAAATGTGAATTTCGATCAGGAAGGGTCTTGTGAAATGAGGAATTGATATTTTTTTTCTGCTGATAGAAATCATTTATGGCGGATATTTTTGTTGTTGATATTACCTGTGGTATCGGATATCGCATGCCGGCTAAACCCAACTTACCTGTCAACCAATTCCCTACGGTAATGAACTCGGCCCACTAAATCCTCACACTAGGAATGGGCTAAAAAGAAGGCACACGCAAAAACGCTCGAATTAACATAAAACCTGTTCGTCGTGGCGTGAGAATAAATACCTATTTCCTTTAGAGAAAACTTTATCGTATTCATCCTTGCAACTGTATTGTGCCATATATGTTACATGTAGTCATGCGCACTGTACAGGAAAATTGATTGATGACGGTAAGCACCTGGCATCACAACAAATATTGTTAGAAATATTGGGAGGCTTTTTTAGTAAGGTTCTTTATTGTCAATTCTTCTGACTTACAGAGGAAGTGATTCCTTTTCATGTGTTATACTTATTGGTATTGACATTATTTTTGTTCTTGTTATTATTATTGTTCCTTCTGCTTCAGCTGTTCTTCTAAACGTTGGCAACTATGGTGCTTCTGACATTAATTTTGCTGTTGTTTTGCTTACTGTTGTCGCTGTTCGACATATAGATAATATTGGTGCTTCTGACATTGTTTTTGGTGTTGCTCTTATTCTTGCTGCTGCTGTTCTTCTAGATGTCGGTAACGTTGATGCTTATAACAATATTTCCGTTGTTGTTTTTGCTGCCTCCTTCCAGATGTAGGCTATCTTAAAGCTTATGACGTTATCACGCAGCTTGCAACTGAAACAAATACCTCTAAGGTAGGTTAAATGAAGCGATTATCACAATGAAACGAACGAACTGGCATACTTGATATTTGATGATGGCATTCGTGCGGTTTTGGATGTCTCCTTAATAGCGTGACCTTTCTAAGGGAAAATCTTGAGCATGATGACAGCTATTATGGAACAGATTATCGGATCTATATTGCTCTTGCTTTTGGGTGAAAACTCTGTGTTAATAGCTTGGCCAAAGTTCATTAGTCTGAATGAAGATGCAGACTTCGAGTTGACGGTCTCCAACACAGAATTTGCGTGGCTTGGCATTTTTTCGTTGTCTAACCACAGTATCTTTCGTAGAAACTTAATAATATCCTTTTTGTTTCCGTTTTCGGTATTCCATCCGTTCCCAGAACTCAAAATTTGTGAATGGAATTAATTGGGGTAGGGATTAAATATCGCTTCAAACAAGAGCTTAATTTTGGAAACTGCGGTATTCATGCATGAATTGAATGTTCATTTCAAAAGTGACTTCGCTAGTCAACTATACTCTGTTTTTTCCATCTGTCCATCCGCCTGTGGTATTTTTGTATGGTAACACTGCGTCCCGGGCTTTAGATAGTTACATTCAGCTTACATTCAACGATTATAATAATATCCTATTTCGAATATTAACGGTGTAATTCGCATACAGTAAATTATTAAAACACTTTTCAGTTGCAAATGTACACCCAGATATCCTTTTATTTACCTAAAACTTACGCATAGCGTGACTATCTAAAGCCCGGGACACAGTGTTACCATACAAAAACACCACAGGCGGATTGACAGATGAAAAAAAACAGAGTCACAAGATAATACATCTTCCCCATTTTTTACGTTTTTCTACAATTAGTGGTAGATATTGCTTAGTGGACATTATGAAAGAAGATAAGTATATAGGGGATCAGCTGTTATAAATGTCTGATATAAAGATATTGACGGCCCCATGAAGATAAGTTAGACCCAAGAATGAACGAGAAAAACATGGGAGTAATCACATTTTTTTTTTTTTTTTTTTTTAGTTGTTTTAAAGGTTGACAGTCACTAAGAGCCAGGAAAATTATATATCTTTTGCTACGTTGAAAAGTTGAAAATTTTAACTCCTGAAAAAAAGCACCTTAAATGAATTTGTATTTTTTTCTCTCTCTCTTTTTTTAAGGATAAGAACGTTTTTGCTGGTTGGATTTTTGTTTGTTGGGTTAAGAAAATTGCCAGTTAATTCCAGCGTGTAACATAACCTTTAAGTAAAATAGAAAAAAAAAGTGATTTTTTGGAAAATGAAACCCAGAGCAAAATCATTCCAAAAATAGAATGAATAAAACAACTGGAACTTCAGAACAGTTAGTTAATGTGCGTTTATCTTCATAACTAAGATATTTTGTAGCTGTTCTTAATTAAGAACTACCTATGTTCTTTCAGCATGTAAAGGAACTGTTTAGTAAAATGATTACGGATATCAGGAAAAAATAGATGTCATACTATCTTTCAAAAACGTCGTACTCACGAAATATCTGTCACTTAAGATCAGACAGTTTATCTGCGTTTATTTTGAGTTACCCCAAGTGCAGGAGTGTGTCGCAGGGGCTTGATTGCGCCGGCACTGCAAAGGGAGGAGAGAGAGAGAGAGAGAGAGAGAGAGAGAGAGAGAGAGATCCCCCTCTGATAACACGACGCCCTCCCTGACGAAGTCAAACGGCGTGGTCAAATCACAGCTTTTGCTTTGTGCAGGCTGTGTCGAGAGGGAAGCGACCACTTGTCCGAGGTGAGAGGAGCACTGTGTTTTGTCCGAGGGTAATAGCAAAGAGGGGAAAAGGGTAATGTGAGGGTTAATGCTGAAAGGGTCGCAAAATAGGTGTCGGAACGGGGTGCGCGATGTATTCGAGGGGAATAGCAGCGCGAAGGGGAAATCAGGTGGGTCATAATGAAAGTTTCTCTGACATGATCAGTTAGCTGTTAGGGTAAGGGAGAGCGGTGAACGTTAGGAACTTCGGGATGTGTGTGTGTTTTTTTTTTTTTTTTTTTTTCGAGTAATGATGATTGGTATTGGGTCATTGTGCTATTAGGTCTTTTCCATTACCTAATACACCTATGCATTGTCGCCTATATATATATATATATATATATATATATATATATATATATATATATATATATAATATATATATATATATATATATGAATTCTTATCACATCACCGTGATTCATATACACGCATTAAGCTACAAATGTCCTTTAATGATCCATTAACTCTACCTCGGAATTAATATATTTTCATATATGTTAAGCGAAGTGGAATTTTTTTTATCAACTAAAAAAAATTCCCCTCGGTTAACATATATGAAAATATATTATTCCGAGGTAGAGCTAATTGGTTATTAAAGGACATTCGTAGCTTAATGCTATATATATATATATATATATATATATATATATATATATATATATATATATATATATATATATATATAAATATATATATATATATATATATATATATATATATATATATATATATATATATATATATATATATATATATATGTATATATATATATAATATATATATATATATATATATATATATATATATATATATATATATATATATATATATATATATATATATATATATATATAATATATATATATATATATATATATATATATATATATATATATATATATATATATATATAATATATATATATATATAGATATATTATATATATATATATATATATATATATATATATATATATATATATATATATATATATATTTATATACATATATATATATTTATATATATATATGCAAAATTGGACAAGCCTTCTTTATTGAACTGTTTCATACGTTTATGCATACAGAATAATTTCAAATATAATTGCCTCAAAATAAACAGAGAACGCCCCTCGTAAACATTAGTAAGAGGTGTTTGAAGTAGCAACCTTTGTATCAGAACCCCCGGTACAGACGAGGACCAAACAGCTCCTGGCTCTCATGGGAAAATCCAGGTGGTAATGAGCCATTCCTTGCAGACACCCTCCCCTTCTCCCCCATCCCCCATTCTCCCCCTCCCTTCCTCTGGCCTTACACTCTTGTGCCAGAGGGTTTCAGACAATCAACGCCAGTGCTTCTGCATCACGAAATTCTGAGGTCCGAGAGGCTCCCAAAGCTCTCTGTTTCGTTCCATCTGTAGAACTTAATGCTAAAGTTCTAAATTATTTCCTAAATTTAGGTTCTGAAGTTCAACCGTTCAACTCTTCGTTTATTCGCTTTTGTAGCTTTACTGAAGTTTTGCCTCAATGCATTCTAATGGATTTTAAATGCTGAAATTCTGTCATATCCCTTTATTCCGATTGTATTCTGCACGGTCTACATTTCTTTCTTTTTCAGACCATAATTTTGAAGTTCAACAGTTCTGCTTTTGTTTTTAATCATAATCCTTTAGATTTACGTTCGCAGTTTATTCGGCTTAAATTCTGAAGCCTTGCATTCTAGATCATTTCTTCCTTATTCTAAAACTAATTTGATTTATGAGATCAGAATGAAACAAAATTATATGGAGATATTTGTGAAGAATGATTTTATCACACGTATTTATTTTCTATAAACGTCAGATAATGTAGGTATTTGGGTAGGAGGAAGGTTCGGCGAATTCAGAAAAGGAAGATAAGGGATGGAAACATATTTTCTGATTATTCGAAATGTGGTTAGTACAAATAATAAAATTTTACTGATATCTCTCACATAGCGTATTGTTAGCAAGCGGTGAATTCCATCGGTTTTTTCAAAGTGTATGGATATTTCAATTTTTACTTGAGTATATCTCATGATACGATAGCGCTCGTTTTCTGTTGAAAATCTAAATGGAGTGACTGAAAACATACCGAGCTATCAGGAAAATTAAACTCTAGCATGAATATAGACAATATAAATCCACTGAAAAGACCTCCTGAGTATGGGGGGTCAAACTCACTTTACTTTTCTCTAAAACTGTATTGCTGTTCGTTAGTTGCTATGTACATGAACTAAAATTCATCTACATTTACCCATTCATGTCTGCGCATAGTTATTTTATAAATATCGAGGGAGGCTCTTTACACACTATCCACTTCCGTATATTGGGATTGAAGGTTTTCCATTTGTTTTCAAGTTAGGTTTACTTTCGTCGTAAGTTCTGCCTCCAGCGCTTCGTTTTAACTAATATGACTTCGGTTATTTTGCATCCTCTAATTCTCTCTTAGGTTCACACACGTTATGCTTCATTATTTCACACATTATTTGTGATTTAATAACGGCTGGAGGTCACCCACACGGTTTTTTACCAGTCGCTTTATTCCACCCACCTCCATATTGTGGAATTCTTGGCCTTCCTTTGCGTGTTTTGAGCTCTTTAACCGCTTGCTTACAGGCTTATGATTGAACTATATTATTCTCGTACTATTTGTTATTCTTTAATTACTCAGTGGAACTAGACATGGATCATTCTTTCATAATTTGTTTTGCCACTGAACTCATTTCGTTCCTGTATGGGGATTTATTTTATTGCCTCTTCGCTTACTAGGGAAGTAAGCCTACGAACTGCTTTATTGTTGTTGTGTTCTTTTTTGAGAGGGAGCGAGATAGGAAAGTTCTATGGAAGAGGCTAAAAAGATCTGAAAAAAGTGTTGCTCTTTGGATTAAAGGTACAGGAATTTTAGGATACGATCTTTATGATTTATTTATTAGAATGAAAACATAATAATAATAATAATAATAATAATAATAATAATAATAATAATAATAATAATAATAATAATAATAATAATAATAATAATGTACGTGTTGAATAATTCCTGATAAATTATGGCGAATTTATTATTATTATTATTATTTTTTGTAAAACAAGGCTCTATTTTACTGTAGATTTTAGAACGTTTTAATTTACGTTCAAAATTCTTAGTAATAAAATGTTTAAACTTTTTGCGCGTGAGGGGAAGGTCTTGCAATCCTCTCGAGTAAACTGAGGTCGGATCACTCCTTCTTAAAGTAGGATTTTATCTTCTATTTCAGTCCAGTATTGCAGACATCCTCTTCCGTCTTTTTAATGGGCAAAAATTCATTTTTTTGTAAATAGATTCTTGTGAAACGAATGAGTGATTGATTAATATATTTTTTACGGGCCATGAACTCAAATTTTATTTGATTAAATCTTGCTATTCCCTGCTTAGTTTTATCATGTGACACTTTGTTCGCTGAGTTTGTACATTTTCAGTACCTATTTTGAAATAAAACTTTGAATTGATTATCTGACGCGCAACACGATTATGTAACTGTAATTATTCTTTTCATTGAATACGTGTCTCTCCCTTTCCTTAGTCTTTATCGTTCATGAGGTACTTAAGTCGGCATAATTCTGGGTTATTGACAATAACGCTGTTATTCCCATGGCAGTAAATGACGGTCATTAAGGGTGATAAAGGCCAATCACCGTCAATAAAAGCGCGCTCGAATGCAGACCTGATTGTCGTGTTGCCCAGCCACTACTTTTTAACAACCATTCGTTTCTCTCTTTTTTTCGGGTTTTGGTTTTGGTGTAAATGCTAATGAGACGGGGACAAAATCAGCGGCGTTTGTCTTTTTTTTTTTTTTTTTTTTTTTTTTTTTTTTTTTTTTTTTTTTTTTTATCCCAGTGGACGGATTTTTTTATTATTACTTTTTACTCTTGTTATTTCTGTATTGATGGCTCCTGTACTTTTGATGCCGTAGCCAGTGTAAGGGTGTGAGTTTAGCAACAAGGCTAAATCATAGTATGGTGTTACTGCCCATGGTATATTCTTTAGTATGTAACGTACAACTTTAAAAGCATAAACCTAGAATAAACCTTTCACTGATAGATTTCGGTAAATAACTCAATAAAATAAATGTTATGACCTCATTAAAGATAGAAGTTGATCTGTGAAGAGCCAAGCAAAACGTTTAAGTAAGGAGATCAAAAATTATAGGTTTCAAATTAAGGTTGGCCACAAACACGACCGTTTGTCAGTATTAGACAGAAAAGACAAAGCTTTGATCATTGAGTTGAATACAGTAGAATGTTTGGTAGCTGAAAAGAGAAAAGGTTATTGAGGATTGTGTAAAGTTATATCTTGTTAACATTTCCATATTTCCTTAAAGTTTTCCCATTTTATCTCCAACCCAGTAAAACCAATCTTTAAGTAACAATGATTGACGATTTGTAAATATTTTACTGAGCTAGAGGTATGATGACCATGGATAGTAAGCGTTATATTCATTGTTGTTTGTGCGGACAAAGCTTGCTTTATTACAGGCTGGGCATAAGGTCGTTATTTCAAATTTATTCATATCGTAAACGGTGTAGACACGAGGATATTGAAATACGACGTAGATTGTCCGTAGAGTGTTTAACATTTCTGGTCTTCATAAATTTTCACACTGAAATTATTATTTATTTATTAATTTACTTACTTTTTTTATTTATTTATTTATTTATTTATTTATTTATTATTATTATTATTATTATTATTATTATTATTATTATTATTATTATTATTATTATTATTCATTTCCAAGCAGGCGACATATATGTTCCTACCTATTTTCATTCTCATTATCGCTTCCCCGCGTTTTGCCTGGTAGTTTTATTATTATTATTATTATTATTATTATTATTATTATTATTATTATTATTATTATTATTATTATTATTATTAACCAACATTTTATCTAGACATCTTTATCATATTTAAAAGTTAACGACCTCTGACTTTCTGTTTAAGGTGAATATCCAAATTGTTTGAATGGAAAGATTTCCACATGATTATGTTTGATACCAAATGGCCGACTTGCGACCAATTGATATTTCCAAGGTTCAATTATTTGGAGCAAGAAAAAGGCAACATTTCGACACAGTCACTTCCTGTAAATCAACGGTGCGACGGTGGGGAAAAACCGATGCATTCAACTTCGTTAACACTGCCAAAGATTTTTTACTAAATTGGGCGAATGACAGAAACGAGGTTTTTGGATTATTGTTAATGGTTGACGAATCGTGATTTACAGTTCTTTGCAGCAAATATTTTATTCTTGATATACTGACCTCGGGATATAAGATGCTTCATTAAGGTACGCAAATATTATTTTCTGTTAAATACAATAAGAATGGTATTTGGCATCAGAATTCATTTTGGGGGTGACTGGGGTAGTACGAGTATGGGTTTCAAATAATCGTCGAACGAGATATTGAGTTTATGTCTTCGATAGACCAAATACAACTTGATTTGACCAAATACAACTTGATATAATCTCGTAGATGTATGAACCAGAGGTCTATAAGAGACGATGATCTGGAAATAAAAACAAAATA
The DNA here is from genome assembly GCF_015104395.2 of Macrobrachium nipponense. Taxonomy (NCBI): domain Eukaryota; kingdom Metazoa; phylum Arthropoda; class Malacostraca; order Decapoda; family Palaemonidae; genus Macrobrachium; species Macrobrachium nipponense. The sequence continues at coordinate 37,306,161 of NC_087202.1, read as the reverse complement.
AATTTCTTTGAAAAGTAAATTGATTATAGAAAAGTCTACAGCCAATCACGTGCTGGTAATAGGTTTGGAAAATGAGTCTTAGTTTACCCAGGCACTCGAATTTGTTCAGCATCCACTTGGCTCTGGGCTTATCTTGCTCACGTAATTTGTTTTTAAGCCGAGAGGCTTAGATGTGATTTCGTCTCGGATTAGCAGACTTGTTTTGCTTAATCGTGGTTCTAGGAAATGAATATTGTTAATGAATTTACTTTTTTGTCTTTGCTTTTCTCGTAAATTGTTTATATATACTATTTCTCGGAATATTTTTAGTTAGATTTATATAATTAATTTTACTGCAGTAACTGAAAGAAGGTTAATTATTTAATGAATGGTTAAACTCAATTACCTTTCACATCCTTTGCAAAAAAAAATTGGTTGCAACTTATTATATTCAAAAAAATCTATTTGTTAGCTGGCTAAAGATGAGGTTGTCATAATCATGATATTTATATTTTTGGCAAGCTCCCAGCTTTAAAGATAGTAGGTTAACTTAGGTTGAATTTCTTCCAACTAAATTGAATGTAAAATTGTCCACGTTTCAAAGTGATTTGGTGCCACTGGTTTGCAGGATCTTTGAACCGATTAAAGAAAATATTTTAATTGAAAGGTATTTTGTCTCTTTTCGGCGGCTTCCATTGGAAATGTTTACACATCCTAAATATTTGCAGTAAGAGGTTCAAAAGGCTAGGCAAGAAAGAAGCTTTCACCTTTATCTATTACTTCTTGGTAGCAATATATTCTGGGCTTTCCGCGCAGTCGCTTGCTTTTTTGAAATTACCTTCTGGCGTGAATTCACCACTCAAAGGGAGTACTGAAGCATGATTAAATAGTTGTTTTTAATCGAATTTGTTTAAAACTCCGAACAGTTTCACAGAGCGCGTCTTGAAGGAATAGCTGATGCTAACAACATATCATTTTTCCTCTTCTCTCAGTTTACCCACGTCATCCTAACACACATACATACGCATATCCACACATACAGACACACATACGCTCTGTGCTAAGCATGGTATGTAAACTTTGCCACTAATTTGAAAGAAACATAATTTCTCTCTCTCTCTCTCTCTCTCTCTCTCTCTCTCTCTCTCTCTCTCTCTCTCTCTCTCTCTCTCTCACACACACACACACACACACACACACACACACACGTGTAGCTTACTGATTCACAGTGCTAAAAAGAAATGTCACTAGCGTTGGCAAAATCTCTCTCTCACACACACACACCCACACACATACACTCTCTCTCTCTCTCTCTCTCTCTCTCTCTCTCTCTACGAGTATTATCTTGCCTTGTGCGCTGTATGTTTGTTTCGCCAACAAAACTCTTTTAGTCGTAGCGTTGACACTGTAAAGAAAATAAGAGCGGCCATATTTGTTTTTTTAGTTGTGGCCAACAAATACCTAAGGGAAGGGGAGTCGACTTGACCATTCCTTACCCATTTACATGAGTATGGGGTGAAGTTGATCCTTGTCCTTGAAATATGTTAATCATAAATTAATGCTAAATACTCTTTGCAATCATATTATTCATTTTTATATTCAAGAGAGCTCGACTGTGCTCATCTTTATTCATCAGTCGAGAAAGAAGTGGTATTATTGTATAAGGTCACTTTGTCAGTATCTCATTTGTGTTTTTGGATAGTCATCTGCTACATTTACCTTTAAAAAAGTAATCTTTGTACTGGTTTCTAATTACTAGCAGCATTTGGTTCGGCCTCAGTTATTCCCAGTATCGGCTTTGCGATCTTGGTTGGACTTTCATGATCCCTTAAGGTATTTGGCTGCTGCATTGCGAGACTGAGGTTAATCGTCCGGCTGATGGAGGTTTTTATCTCTGACGCTGGTAAATAAGCTCTGCCGTTTTATTTCAGTGTCTTAAATAGATCCGAGCTGTTTCCGTGTGTGCAGTGACTCTGAGGCAAAATGATACCTTTTTTAAATATCATGACATTATTTTCTATTGCAAGCTTCGTGGTTTGTTATGCAGTCAATGCCTGATTTGGTTTTCTCTCTGCCATTTACTTAATTAAGGTGATTTTTTTCCTTTTCAAAAATAAGTATTAAGTCATTCATTCAACGATTCAACAAACGATATTAAAAACATATATTGGAAAGGAATTGAATTAGGACGTTTTTATTAGATAACTCTCTCTCTCTCTCTCTCTCTCTCTCTCTCTCTCTCTCTCTCTCTCTCTCTCTCTTATCTTTAGTAGCGACAAGATGAAATGAATGTGTACATCTTTTACAACAATTGCAAGAAGACTTAAAAAACACCACAACTCTCTCTCTCTCTCTCTCTCTCTCTCTCTCCTCTCTCTCTCTCTCTCTCTCTCTCTCTCTCAATCTTTTTTATAGCGAAAAGATGAGAAGAATTTAGTGTATTTAACCACAATTGCAAGAAGACTTGAAAAACAACTCCTCTCGTACTCTCTCTCTTCCCTCTCTCTCTCGTCCTCCTTCCTCTCCTCTTCTCTCCGCTCTCATCTCCTCGATCTCGCTCTGTAGCGAAGCGATAAAATGAATATATATTTATTTTACAAGACTGCAAGCGCACCTGAAAAACACCATTATTTCTCTCTCTCTCTCTCTCTCTCTCTCTCTCTCTCTCTCTCTCTCTCTCTCTCTCTCTCTCTCATTGTACGATCTATTTAAAGAATACCTGTCAGGCCACTCATACGCCTATATGTTTTATGTCTTGGACGATGCATTGGCTGATGCACACCTGAATTTATCGAGATGGCGTCAACTTTGAAAGAGGAGGACTGGGTTCTCCGTCTTGCTTTCCTCTCATTTAATGAGCCCACCTGTGCATCCTTATTTACCTCTAAAAATGGACATTTTAGGAAAAATCTTTGTGACGAATAACAAACAAGATTGCGCTGCATAAACTTGAAAATGATGAATTGGATTTGCAAGTGAATTTTGCTTCCAGACTAAAATTGATAAGTTACTGCATTTAATTGAATAGACTACCTGTGTAAATTACATTGGTAAAATGTAATAGTTTCGTTGTTAAATATTTTTTTAACTTTCACAGTCTGACTTAAATCCCTACGGATGCTTTTTGAAACCCGACAAGCAAAGCTTAGGAAAAAATCGCCCACGATTTTACAGCGAAGAAAAGTAAAGAAAAATAAACTCTTTTCTCTCTAGGGGTATCTCTAGTAAAGATTCTGAGAGCATTTTTATTTGTATACCTTCAGTATAAAGGAAATGAGGGTGAATTAGCTTCAGTTTTCTGCAGGGGAGTTTCTAGTAAAAATAATCCCCTCGTACTTTTCCTTACAAGAGAAAATAACGTTTGAACAATAGAGCCCTGACCAGAGAGACTTCTTTGCTGAGCAGAAGAGAAAAGTAAATGACCCTTCAAGAAGGAAAGTGACTTTTTGAACTAAAGACTAAAACGGTGTTCACTCAAATATAATTTAAAGAGGAGACTGAACCCGAACGATTAGAAGAATTGATTGACAGAGAGGTATATCTTTATTCGCTGGCACACACATACATACACACACACACATACAGAGAGAGAGAGACCTTACCTTACCTTACAGACCTTACAGTTCGTTCGGGTTGCCCCAGGTCCCTCAGTGTGAGGCACCTCTAATGTCTACCAGAGAGTTGCTAGTACATCTTCCGGTATATTTTGCATCTTCCAATCTTGGATGGTCTGGGATGCAGCTGAGATATTTGTCGAGCTTATTCTTAAACACATCTACGCTCACTCCTGATATATTCCTCAGATGAGCTGGCAACGCATTGAATAGACGCTGCATTATCGATGCTGGTGCGTAGTGGATTGATGTCCTGTGTGCTTTCCTTATTTTTCCTGGTATAGTTTTGGGCACTATTAATCTACCTCTGCTTGCTCTTTCTGATATTTTTAGTTCCCTGATATTTTCTGCTATTCCTTCTATCTGTTTCCATGCCTGAATTATCATGTAGCGTTCTCTTCTCCTTTCTAGACTATATAATTTTAAGAATTGTAGTCTTTCCCAGTAGTCAAGGTCTTTAACTTCTATTCTAGCAGTAAAGGACCTTTGTACACTCTCTATTTGTGCAATATCCTTTTGATAGTGTGGGTACCATATCATATTGCAATATTCAAGTGGACTACGAACATATGTTTTATAAAGCATAATCATGTGTTCAGCTTTTCTTGTTTTGAAGTGCCGTAACAACATTCCCATTTTTGCTTTACATTTTGCCAACAGAATTGCTATTTGATCATTGCATAATATGTTCCTATTCATCATCACACCAAGGTCGTTAACTGCTTCCTTATTTGTGATTGTCTCATTATTAGGTCCCCTATATGCATATAGCTTTCTTTCTCTGTCTCCATAATTTATTGATTCAAATTTATCAGAATTAAATACCATCCTATTTACCTCTGCCCAATCATATACTTTGTTAAGGTCTCTTTGTAGAGCGTTCCTATCTTCATCACAAGTAATTTCTCTACTTATTCTTGTGTCATCTGCGAAACTACTCACTACCAAATCCTTAACATTACTGTCTATGTCCTCAATCATAATAACAAACAGTATTGCAGCTAACACCGTACCTTGTGGCACACCGGATATTACCTTGGCTTCATCCGATTTCTCGTCGTTTGCAAAAACTATCTGTTTTCTGTTGTGTAAAAATTCTTTTAACCATCTTCCTACTTTATCCACGATATTGTGTTTTCTAATTTTCTTCGCGAATATATTATGGTCTACTTTGTCAAAAGCTTTTGCAAAGTCTAGATAAACCACATCTGTTTCATTTCCGCTTTTCATATTTTTGAATATGTTCTCACGGTGGACTAACATTTGGGTTTGTGTACTTTTTTCCGGGTACGAAACCATGTTGTCACCTTTATTAAACAAATTATTTTTTTTATTATATGTTTCATAATATTTTTCTTCATTACCCTTTCATACACTTTCATAATATGTGATGTTAGACTCACAGGCCTATAATTACTTGCCTCTAGTCTTGATCCACTTTTGAAAGTAGGGGTAATATATGCAAATTTGTGCTCATCATAAATCTTGCCTGTATCTACACTTTGTCTTAATAATATTGCAAGTGGCTTTGCAATAGAATGAACTACTTTCTTTAACAAAATAGCAGGAACTCCATCAGGCCCTGCTGCTGCTCCATTTTTAATTTCATTAATAGCCTGCACCAATATCAGCTTTATTAATATCTATGTCAGCTAAATATTGCACTATTTTTCATCCCTTACTTCTATATCATTATCTAATTATCTATTCTAGGGGTGAATTCCCTCTTATATCGTTCTGCCAATATGTTGCAAATTTCCTTTTTTTCATTCGTTAATCTCCCTTCAATTCTTAGAGGGCCTATTTCTATTCTTCTTTTATTCATCTTCTTCGCGTATGAGTATAATAGTTTGGGGTTTTGCTTGATATTTAATAGGGTTTTTTCTTCCAAGTCCCGTTTTTCATTTTCTTTTGATTGTATAATCTTTTTGTTCTGCATTTTCTATCTTACTTTTTAGTTCTATAACTTTCCATGCATTTTTTTCTTTTGCAAG
>NC_087202.1:37288074-37293074 GCF_015104395.2 Macrobrachium nipponense | reverse complement strand
AGGAAATAAAGAATTGAAAATGAATTACAACATTCCCAATGGTCCACTTTTACGCTGATGTGCCCCACTGGCCGTCGCCTTCCTTTGTCTCCTGATATATATATATATATATATATATATATATATATATATATATATATATATATATATATATATATATATATATATATATATATGTATATATTATATATGATATATATATTATATATATATATATAAATGTGTGTGTATAATATATATATATAATATATATATATATATATAATATATATATATATATATATATATATATATATACATACATGTGTGTATACTATAATCTGTTTAAAAGTGGGAACGTCTGTTTATCAGCAATTTCTCCTTAGCCCTCCGGAAGGGCTATTGAAGGAAATAAGCAAATGGATGTTTTCCCATCCCACCTAGTTACCCAACTCTTTCCAGACTCCTAAAAACTGACTCGCCAAGTAGGGGAAACTTGTGGAATCACGAGAAGAAAATATGTTTACGCCTTTTTTATGAAGGGGCGTTCGTTACCTATCGAATGATTTTGTAGCGCACACGCAGGCTAGTCTCATAAGGTACTCACTCTTTCATGGTTTCTTTGTTCACTCGCTGTATTTTACCCAAAATATTTTCCCCCAAACAATATCTTCATCCTGGCGCCGATTTCAAAAGCCATCATTTTCGCGTGTCATTACGTACGCTATTTACTATCGGGACTATCATACCAACCCTGTTCTAAATCCTCGATCATCTTTGACACATATTTTGAGACTGAGATACTGTGCCTGCTACCTGTTCAGATTCCAAGTTTAAGACCCGTTCAGACTCCTCTCGTAGTGATGTTTGTGTGCCTTAAGGTAAGTGGCATCGCTTCCGCTATCTCATATTTTATTCATTTTACTACCAGTTAAGGTTTGCTTGAGCACGACACGTGTTTGTTGCTGGCAAACGTTACGCCGAGACCCATCGGCTATATTTCATTTAGCAGTCTCATATTTGAGAACGGAGAGCTGGCTACATAATGCTGCGCTGGTATATAGAGTCTGGGGAGGCCCCTGCTCTGTTCCGTAGCATGATATTGTGTCGTCAGACTTTCGTTACCTATCCACCTTTCCCTCCTTACCTTGTTCCCACCCTTCCTCCCTTATTCCTCTTCCTCTCTCCCTCATTCCGGATACGGTGTGATTCCGGCAACGTCCTCCAGCTGCTGCTGCCTCCCCCGCCCCACGTCCCTGCTCCTCCTCCTCCTTCCTCCTCCTTCTTCCCTTCGCTTCGTCCGAGCCATAACCGAGCAGCAAATCTCGCCCGAGGGTTTACACAATGACGTGCTGACGCCTCGTCATTTGCATATATTGAGCGACGGCATCTTAACACTCGTCAGCATGACACTAAAAGTGAAAATGTTGTTGAGTTGTTGGCCAAAGACTTCGGAAGAAGAGAAGCAGAATGGGGGGGGGGGGGGGGGGCCGGGGGGGGGGGGGGGGGGGGGGGGGGGCTGGTTAGAAGGGAAAGGGGGCATTTAGAGTGGGGAGGCAACCCCAGCCCAGAAGTGCAAAGTGGATAGCGAGGCCAAGCACAGATTTTCCTCTTCTTTTTTTTCATCCTGAAGTTTATTACTTTGTTTATTTTTCTCTGGAAATTCTGAAAGGAAGGCGATACATTTTAAGTGAGTGGCATTGAGATTTATTCACACACTTCATTCCCTCAGATTACCCTAGGTTTTCTGCACGCAACGAAACTTACTTATATTTTGGGGTAGCCAGTAGAGAACTCATTACGTTAGAGCAATTATTTACTAATTAGTGAAGTGCATAAACCCACTAATTATGAAATGGTCACTGGTCGTAAAATGTTCTTGGTCTATAACATTCTCGTACCCAAATTTTGGACTGTTACAATGAAATATTGTTTATATTTTTCCACCAAATGGCCCATTTTTCTCTGAAACCGGTGATGGCAGAAGAGAAAGATTCTAATTTATGAACCATTTATCATCTCTTTTTCGGATCATCTCCATACACTACAAAGAATACCCCCTTTCTTACAAGTTCAGTTTTAAAATAACATATATACATAAACAGACACCACGCATACCTCACTCTCTCTCTCTCTCTCTCTCTCTCTCTCTCTCTCTCTCTATATATATATATATATATATATATATATATATATATATATATATAAATATTATATAATATATATATATATATATATATATATTAAAATATAATATATATATATAGATATATATATATATATATATATAGATATATATATATATATATATATTCATATACACACACACACACACACACACACATATATATATATATATATATATATATGTGTGTGTGTGTGTGTGTGTGTGTATATATATATATATATATATATATATATATATATATATATATATATATATATATATATATATATATATATATACTGTGAGCATACATACCTGCATCTACGTAATGTTTTGCTATAAGGTGTTTATGCATCATAATTAATGTAAATTTATAGATATATATTTAGATAGAGCGTATATTCATTTAACTTAATTTTTGGTCATTAAAAAACACAAGTACCCCAAAATTGTTTACAGTTAACTTAATGTCAATACATCGTGCAATATCTGTTCTCAATATAATTCTAAAAAAAATTGATAGCTACCGTAACTAAATAGACTTAAATTCAGTACATTTTAATTTTTGCGCTTTAAAGTGTATTAGCGCTTCTAATTAAAACTTCGCTGATGAGCACAAGATTAAATCATCGCGAATTCGTGACCCGTCATTTATTGTTTCATGCATCTTTGGGGGAATATTTTAATTTTTTAGCGCAGATGGAGATGGAGGGAATTCTATGTATAAATTAAGATGCATATGTCAGCGTGAGACCAATCCCATCCATCAGGGAGCCATTTGGGCTGAAAAATTAATCGTGAAATCATGACGATGTTTCGGCTTCTTTCAGCTTGTGTTTATGGTAGCAGCAGGAAATAGGTAAGTAAAAACCGAGGAAACTGGGAATGATGGACCAGCATAGGAAATACTGCATAAGGGATGTTTTAATTACATATGATGAAAAATTTGGAAGCTCTTGTAGGGAAATTTTTGCGCCATAAGTCTAGAAGGATTGCTAGACTTTGTAGAGATGTCGAAATGGAATGGATATTTGAAACAGTTGGAATAGAAAGAAGGTTTACTGTTTAAAGGAAGTTGAGTATTGCAGATAAATTAGACTACGATTGGAAAGATAGATACTTTTATGTTTCAGAACTCTTGGGAGAATATGGAAATGGAGCCCCCCCCCCCCCCCCCCCACTAACTTCTCCACACAAATTAGAATGTTGGATAAACTGCAATAAGCCTTTGAAGAAAATAGTTTTGATATTCGGGTGGCATGGGTGCTTCGGTATGACAGTGGAATGACTTCATATGACGGCTTAACTCTTAGTACTGCCGCTCCTGTTAACAATTCTCTTTAGGAACATTAAAGGTTTGTCTTTGCTTAAAGGCATTAATAGCAAAGGGTGAGTTCTTTTACGAGTTATCTTTATAGAGTTTTCACTTTATTGGGGAACTGGCTTACAGTTGATTAGGTATATACGAGAGATGTATTCACGTACGGAAAGACAGAAGAATGCTCGCGCATGCGTGTGTTTGTATGTGTATGTGCGATTATGTTGGGTTGGAATAACTCTCCTCATATGTGTATATTGTTACACTCTTATAGTAAAATTGTAAATAATGCTTGTATTTGCAGAGGTCTCGGCTTCTGTTCACTGACCCGAAGGCAGTTTAGCTTTATTAGTAATCAAGTTTAATGTGAACTGAATAACTCGCTCGTTAGGAAGTCCGACTCTGAGAAAGCAAGAGGCATTTCGGGTTTGAAATGTTACACAGTTACCTGTATTACGGTATGGCTGTATTATGTGCTCCTTTGATTTACTCTCTCTCTCTCTCTCTCTCTCTCTCTCTCTCTCTCTCTCTCTCTCTCGTTTACATTAAACATAATACGGTTTCCTTACATTTATAATCGCGGTAATGTTAGTGTGTGTGATCTATTTGAAATTAAGTAAACTTCCCTTACTTTGAGTGTATCCCTTTCCAAAATACAATGTGCAATAAGAAACCAGTGGATTAAATATAATTTTTTTGGACAGCTTTGTTCAATTGAAGACTTTTTGCAAAACGTTAAGAAATTTCTTCTACCTTTACGAAAATGGGCCAGGGGAAAGCATCTATAAACTTGAAAATGAAATATGAAAAATTTTATAGGCCATGTCTAAAGGCAGCAGCGGTGGGGGCCGCTTGCACTTATTTTTTTTTTTATTATATACGAAAGTCCAGGTATGAATTATATTGTTAGTGTCCAGGAAATATCTTTACTAAAAATATTTTTTCTAGACATCTTTAGTTTCGTCGAGATTTTTTATTCATGTACCGTTTTGCAAAATTATCACAGCAGTAAATGAAATACAAAGCGTCTTTTGCACCGTTCTTCGATGTTGGGAAATCGGAGTAAAATAGATAATAGTCGAGTTTGTTGCAATATTTTTATAGAGATGTATTTGGTTGCGTATTTTATTTGATAATTTCAGAGATTCTTGGCTTTAAGTAGCTCTCTACTCCCAAAACTTAGTCTTTAAAGCTCGTCAAAGCTGATGAAAGAAACTTTATTTTGGACTCATAAAAGCCTATGTAAAATATAAATTTTTTTATATATGTTGAGAAGTCTTGGTTAGTGATCTAAAATATACGTAAAAAATGTGGTTTTTGAGAAGTGTATGACAGACGAAAAAACTACGGTACCATGAGAGAGAAATATAGATAATAAATCTTCCTCTATTACTGTAGATTCCATTCTTGATGTTATAATCCAATAGAATCTCTTGTCTATTCTCATGATGTTCAAGACCGTAATTACTTTGAATTTTAGTAGAATAAGTCCATTGTAATCCCCTTTTGTTGTTAGTCACGCCATGGAGCATATAA
>NC_087202.1:37270574-37283074 GCF_015104395.2 Macrobrachium nipponense | reverse complement strand
ATATATATATATATATATATATATATATATATATATATATATATATATAATCGAAAGAAAGACATATCTGACTTACATCAGGTTCGATCCTGATATCAAGTTCCTGATATCAATCAGAAATGCACACACACGCGCAGATACACACAACACACTACACACACACACACCCTCCACACACAAACACACACACACACACACACACACATATATATATAATATATATATATATTATATATATATATATATATATATATATATATACATATATAGTATATATAATATATATATATATTATATATATATATATATAATATATATTATAGTTTATATTATTACATATAATATATATATAGATTACATATATATTATATATTATATATATATATTATATATTAATTATATATATATATATATATACATATATATACATATATTATATATATATATAAACATATATATATATATCTTATGTATAGAGCTGACGGTCGACTATTTATGTAAGTGTATATATGTATGTTCGCTATAGACGGCGAAACTACTGGATCGAATTGAACCAAAGTCGGACCAGAAATGTAGATTTGAAAGGGGATGGTTTTTACTGTATGCCGTTTTGATCCGGATATCTTGTCATGATAACTTTTTTATTATCATTTGTAGAGAAATAAGAAAACATTGATCTGATATAAATGTTCACGAGGATTCCAAGTATGCTTAAATGATTCTTCTACGATGAAAAAATAATGATTATATTACTGTTCAAACAATGCCGATATATCTATATATGTATATATATATATATATATATATATACATATATATATATATATATATATATATATATATATATATATATATATATATATATATACATATATATATATATATATATATATATATATATATATATATATTATATATATATATATATATATATATTATGTGTGTGTATATATTTGTATATATATAATATGCATAAATTATATAATGTAAATATATATATATATATATATATATATATATATATATATATATACACATATCTATATATAAATATATATACATATATATATATATATATATATATATATATATATAAATGAGAGAGAGATAGCCTTCAATTATTAATCGCTAGAATTTACCCTTTATTTATTATTCATTTTTAGACACACTGTGGAAAGTGTGGCTGTTCCTATCGTATGCAAAATGGAAATTCGTTACTCCAGGCGTTCATCATTTTATAATCCTACTTGCTATACCTGTGAATTTAAACGTTCACTCTTTTTGGCGTTCTCAATCACCTTGTATTTCTATTTACTATACCCGTTTCCTTATTCAGTCGCCGGGAACAATATTACCATGCTAAACACATATTCCTTAAGGAATTAAATTTACCCCTCGGCTGGCTCTCAAAGGAAACTCCGTCTCCTGTTAATATTAAAAAGAGAGAGGAAATATAATGGATTTTTTTTACAGCTACACAAAAGAAACCGGCTGAAAGAGAAAACTCCCCAAAGAGCTCTTTTCCCTTTTCATGGTCGATATGCCTTCGAGAAGAGACGTATTGACCTTTTCAAAAAGGCTGCTGATGAGTTTTTTTTTTTTTTTTTTAATTTAGGGAAACAGGATACTCAATTTTTTTAATCCTATCAGAACGCGCCTTTTTTTTTTTTCTTATATAGGGTATTTCCAGAGAGTGACGTTGTTCTATTTCTGTGTTTTATTGATAGGGTTTCTGGGAATCAGGCTGATATATATAGCTATTCCCTCTCCACTAAAGACGATAAATTCTACTGTCTGCTGTGGCGTCGTCTATTGAGGATTAGCTTAGGAGTTTGAAGAAAAAAGCAAAAAATTGGAGAACTAACATATTTAGAAGCGCAAACAGTTTCGGAGCGTCATGCTCCCAAATGTATTTGTTATCTAATTTTATTTTTTTCTCTCTCCCTCTGTCTCTCTGTTCGTTTCAAATGTCGATACTGATTTGTTAGCTTCGGAATAATTGTCGCTGAGATCGTTAACATTGCCAGATGTATTGTACTCCTAATCTTCTGGCATAAGATTATCTTTAGAAAGGCTTACTAAAAAAATTACTTGAAGCCATTATACATATAAGATGACATATCCAGGGAACGCTCTTTTTAATATTATCCAGCCTTGTGGTGGCACGGGCTCTTGCTCTAGAGCAGCCCGTCATTTAGGGAAAGTCTTTGGAATGCGTTCTTGTCTTATTCGAAATTACCCTAAATACTTAATAACAGTTTTACAAAAATTAGGAATTCGTTGTTGAAGTAATTTCATTATATTTTTTCCCCCATCACAGATCTCTTGAGCCCAAAATTAGGATTGATTTGCCCAAGATAGATTTGTGATAGCTACGGAGTTAATCACATAATTCCGTAATTACCCTTATAACTCTGTTAAATAACAATGAAAATAAAAATAAAAAAATAGAAAATGAAATAATATAATTAAAAAAAGAAATAAAAATGAAAATAATAAAAATTGTAATAATAATAAAAATAATAAAAACCAAAACAATAAAATTGAAAGCTTCATTTCACGTGTTTTAATGTCTTGTTAAGGGTAGCATGTCTCACGTGACAATTTACCACAGAATTTGTTTGATTTTCATTCTTTTAATTGGATTGACTACTATCAGCAACATTTTGTGAAGTTAGTTTCATGCCTGGTATAATCTGCATAAAACATAGATTTTTTTAAAAGGCTACAATGCGTTTCTGTTTAATTAAATGAATAATCTATGCTTCCGTACTAGCAGGAGGAATTAACACATATATATATGTTATATATAATATATATATATATATATATATATATATATATAGATATAGATATATAGATAGATAGATAGATAGATAGATAGATAGATAGATAGATATGTATAGATACATAGATAGATAGATAGATAGATAGATAGGTAGATAGATAGATAGATAGATAGATATATATATAGTATTATATATATATATATATTATATATATATAGATATATATATATATATATATATATATATATATATATATATATTATATTATATATAGATAGATATAGATAGATAGATAGATATGATAGATAGATAGATAGATATATATATATATATATATATATATTATATATAGATTTATATATATATATATATATATATATATATATATATATATATATATAAGTGTTAATTTTATATGCTTATGTATATATGTAAATAAGCGCCCGCACGCACACACACACACACATATATATATATATATATATATATATATATATATATATATATATATTAAACGAGTTTTTCGGACCAAACGATACTTGTTTAAATAAAATGAAACAAACTGCTAACAGGCAACTACCTACCCTCGTTCTGCGGTTGAATCTCTCTGGGCATTAGCTGAAATGCAAGCTAGGCAGAAATGAATTCCCGTATATACAAAAAATATACTTTTTATTTCCCAAATTAGCTTACATTAAAATGGAACAAATCAATGAATAAAAATGGAATGAAATGAATTAACTCTGACCCAAAAAACCGTTAAACTGGCGTTTTCCTCTCCCAATCATTTTTAAGGAAGAAACCCCTTTAATCTCATTATGTCCGATTGACCAAAACATTTTAATAAGTCAATAAAGTCTTAGAGAATCCATTTTCTACATGGCGACTTTGAACCCATCTGAAATAAAGAGACCACAATTATTACACCACTTCACTCGTGAAAGTTAATCAAAAGGAATGTGTACCGCACCACACTTCTCTTTCTCCAACATTAATTATCACTTCAAAGGTTAACTTTTCAAAGTTCTGTCTTATGTTACCTTATTCGATGGGTCTGCAACACTTCTCAATACCTTTCAACACCTCTTCCAGGTGTGTTCTGCACACTGTCACAAGTAATCAAAGAATGCCCTCTCTTATCCTTATTTCTCATACCCCAAAGCCATATATCGTTTTCTACGAACACACATGCAGACATGCCCTGCGTGGCACCCGACAAATGCGGGTGCCGCATGTCTAAGGCATGTGATTTTGAGGCGTCACCGACCTCAAATCGCATTGGCCATCTTTTCTGGATGTTTTTAATTTTTGCATTTTTCGAGGAATCCAGCGCTTGCCTTTAAACGACCTGTCTCTAACTGGAAAGAGGTGAGATTAACAATTCACTACCGCGCTTTGAAGATATATATATATATATATATATATATATATATATATATATATATATATATATATATATATATATATAAACGAATTGAACTAGGCACTATTTAAAATATAAATATAAATATACATATATATTTTAAATAGTGCCTAGTCCAATTTGTTTATGCTTGGTTATACATTATATATTTGTGTAATGCTTTTGTTTATTCTGTTTTATGGAATGCTAAGGGTTTCGCCCATCCAAGCAGAAATGTGTACATTTGATGTATCGTCTTAAAATGCTGAGATATTGTCTGAGATTCGCCATCCTTAGCGTTCTCGCGAAAGCACCGAATTGTGAAAGAAAGTGGAGAACATTATACACGTTTTGTATTCATTAGCAGTTTCCATATCACCTCACGATATTCGTCAGTCTATGTTGTATTTTACTATTATTTACTCTCTCTCTCTCTTCTCTCTCCTCTTCTCCTCCCCGGATCACTCTTTCATCTCTCTCTCTCTCTCTCTCTCTCTCGTCTCTCTCATCCTCTCTCTCTGCAATATTTGAAAAGCAGGTAGATAAAGAAATTCCTGACTTAATGGCGTGCATTTAGATCATAAATAATCCAAGATCGTCGGCGGCACAGCAGTTTTGACTCCCCAAATGTTCCATTTGGCAACGTCGCACAACAGGAATTAATTTTTATTTATATTTTATGCCTACGTGGAGTCCCGATTTTAAAAAAAAATAACCAGTAAGTAAAAAGGATTTTATTTCTGAATAATTATCATCATCTTTCCTACCTTTGCTGTAATAATAATAATAATAATAATAATAATAATAATAATAATAATAATAATAATAATAATAATAATAATAATAATAATATGATGATGATGATGATGATGGAAGTAAACCCAAAACCCTTTTTTCAAACATGGTTTATTAAAAGTAATTCCTGCGTCAGCTGCGTTAATTTGATAAAGGTTCTTCATAATAATAATAATAATAATAATAATAAATAATAATAATAATAATAATAATAATAATAATAATAATAATCAATAATAATAAAATAATAATAAAATAAAATAATAAAAATAATAATAAATAATAAAACTCGATTTTGAATAATTTCTTTCAACTTATAATATTAAATATAAGTCTGTAACTCTACGGTGTTCAAACCTCTCATTTCACTTATATTTTCACATATCCTGACATTATAACAATATTTCACAATGCCCACCACTGGTGTGTTACTCACCAGGCCGCTATCAGAAGAATAGAGAACAATCTCTATAAACTCAATGCAGCTGAATCAGCAATGACCTTAATAAGACTTGTTTGAAAGAGGGTCTCCTACCTTATGATAATAATAAAAATAATGGTATTCATGAGATATTTTATTTAATTGAGAAAGGTACGGCAAATGTGTAAAATTGTTCAAGTTTACCATTGCAATATATATCCTAATATTTCAGATACCATATAGTCTAATACTATTCATAATTTGTATTGCATTAATGGAGTGATGGCTTTCATAAACTGACTTAGAAAATTCTATGAAAAAATAAGAAAATTACTGTGAAAAACATTGTAGTATTATTTGGCATTTAAGATGGTACTGATTACCTGCCGTACTATATGCATTCTTCTTCACTAAAGTTGGTGATAAAACTTCTGGATTGTCAATTCAATAATACTACTGGTTTGCAAAAGTTTCTAAAGATCACTTGTGTCACTGAGAGTTAACCCACTTCCCACGAGAAAGAACAAGAAAACAGTTTTAACTCACCCGTTCGGTGAAAGACACCAAACGGATTGTTTCAAGTTTTTTCGTTCTTTTTATCTATCTATTTATTTTTTTCTTTTTATTGTCACTTTGTAAAAGGATAAAGCGTGTACAAATTTGTGGAACCGGAGCTGATTTCCCCGTGGAGTAAACATCAGTTAAACGTGATGTTTGTCGAGGTACTAAAATTGCTTCAGGAGTTTTAAAGTTTTCCATTTAGTTTTACTGCTGCTGCTTTGAAAAGGAAATTGGCTTCCCTTAATATCACTCACGGAGGCAATTGCTTTTAATCAATTTCATTTTCCATTTAGAATACTCGTGTAGGTTTATAGCATGGACGGAATTAACCTATTTTGAAATGCCGTTGAGTTCAAACTTAAAGGTTGGTTTGTAGCTTAATAGTAGATATCATTTACTAATAAGCGGCTGAATGTTAATTTTCAGATGAGAATGTAACTTATAATCTATTTTCTGTCAGTCTGGAATAACATTTAAATGTTGAATTGTGCACGCCGTACGGTTTTTAATTATAAATGGATTACGTTCATGAGGAAAGGTTCGGAATGAGCGTTAAACAGGAAGGCTGTTTACCTGGATATTTCCTTTTACTTTTCAACGGCAGAGAATATATAAATGATCCTAAACGGCTTACCCGTGCATTTCCGACACCGTCACTCCATTAACTACTTCAAGCACTCGTACTTGAATCACAGAAATTGTATTCTCATAGTTATATTTTTTCCCGAAAAGGGTATTAACTAACCTTAATTGCATTACTACCTCCAGCACGAAAGTTAATGGGAATAATGCAACTATAAAGGAAATGTAATTAAGTTTTAAATGTGCCGTAGCTCCATGAACATTGAAGCGCCTCGGTGGCGTGGTCGGTATGGTGTCGGCGCACCACCTCGGTGGCCGCGAGTTCGATTCCCGGCCATTCCACTGAGGAGTGAGAGATGTTTCTTTCTGGTGATAGAAGTTCACTCTCGCGGAAGTTACGTCAAGCCGTTGGTCCCATTGCTGAATAACCACTGGTTCCATGCAACATAAAAATACCATACAAACAAACAAACGAACTCTTTTGAAAAGGTGTGTTACATTAGAGTGTATGCATGTGGCCTCCCCCTGTGCGTGTTTGCTTTGGATGAGAGTTCGGTTTCTTGTTCCCAAAATCAGAGTTTAGAATGCAAAGGGGGAACCTGCCGTGCAAAATTAACCAGATGTGGGCTTTGTCCAGAGGACTGAATATTGACAAGATGATGATAGCAGCTTATCACCTCCAGAGCGGAGCCTGACGTTGAATTAATTTCTCCCCAAATTTAAATTCATTTGCTGTTACTTCAGCTTGGTGACACGAGACAATTTGCATAAGCATGCGATTACCTGGTCAGTACCCGAAACAGCAAATAGTGATCTGATATCCAATACTTTTGAAAGCGTTTTGGGAGAAGACAATCTTGTTTGATTGGAGAGAGAGAGAGAGAGAGAGGAGAGAGAGAGAGAGAGAGAGAGAGAGAGAGGTGAAGCCGTATTGGAAAAGTCATTTCACACCCATGTTCCAAAACTTTCAATGGAGACTTTTAAAATGCCTTCCCAAATTCAACCTCATAAATCTAGGAACTTTGAAAGGCCCCGAAGCTTAAGAGAAAAATGTCACCCTTTCCTCTGCGTCTTGGCTCAGGTCTGAGAGATATAACCCTCCTGATAAGTAAATCAATACGAATCACAAGGGGACACTTTTTACGAAAGGGTAGCCTTGAAGAATGGGGCATGAGGGAGGGAAACTTCGGAGTACCTCTCCCACTTTCAATGAAGGAATCAAATGAGAGGAAATCTCGTCAAATACTTGTGACCGAGTTGCTGGAATAGTTTTTTATGTATAGCCTTCAGCGCCAAGAGAGATTATGGAGAGGGTGTGAGGGACGTTATTTAAGCAGATTTCTGTTTAAAAACTTGTAATATTCATACAAACATGAACGCTTAAGATACCTAAGTGTGAATAATATCCATAAAGGTGGAATGTTTATTTTTTAATGATAAAGTGGTTGTCATTTTGTTTCTTGCATGACTGGATTTTGCTTTTAAATCGTTTTTTAAATCGTTTTTCAACATGAAGTGTCTACATTTATCAATCAGTAAGTCAGAATATATAAGCATACGATTTTCATAGTCTATATATATATATAAAATTATATATATATATATATATATATATCATATAATACATATATATATATTGTTACATTTGCGAGCCGGGAATGATGATAGTATTGCCTAACATGTAATTTGCATGATACAAAGGAGGATAGACGGTCACCAATGAGACCCAGAGGAGTAAACTGTTAAGGGTTTATGTACACAGAGAAGTTCAGAAATAAGTACAATTAAATCACAATGGTCTCACAATTTTATCATGAATGATTGCAGGGAAAACATAATTACTTATAGCTAAAATGACAAAGGAACAATTGGATCCTTCTATAACGGGTTCCCAGGAAATGGTATCCTATAGTAAACACAATTATCTGTGTGTGCACAAAGGAACTAGAATGTACTAATTTGGGAAACTGGTAACAGAGAGAACTTCGTTGATTATCAGAATTAAACTGCAGTCATAAGTAAATGTACAAAGTCTAAGTCTGTAGGAGGCACTTAATTCACTTAGTAAGTGACTTAAATTCATTTATTTAATTCAGCAAAGTTGATTTATTTAGCAAAGGGACATTTAATCACTGATTTCCAAGGAAAACTTGAGATTGAAAGTGAGAGAATTCTGGAATTAAACTGAGCAACGTCATCCTTCCCTATCCAGACATACCTGTTGACAAAAGATCAACTCTCATAATTAGAGCAAGGATGAATCTCAGTTGTGTTTGCAGGGCTGCCCTCACTACAGTTGGACTTTAGGGCAGGTTATCTTCGTGGTAAAAAAAGAGACACGCTCCCCACCGGGGCAATATCCCAAATGAGAGGGAGATGACTTTCCAGTGTCTCCCGGGCTTTTCTTTCTCAGAGTCATGGGTCACGGGACTGAACCGGTGGTCAGTTTGATCTCGTATTCACTGGTATTATGCGAAAAGAAGGGGATTCTGAACCAGCATGAGAACGAAAATAAGTCGGATGAAGGCTTAGGGAGTAGCAAAACAATGGGAGGGCATTTACAACTAGGGGAGAAGAAGGTCTGGGGCATTTCCTATCTACTTTGATTGGAAAATTGCCCTCTGACACCTTCATATAAGTTGGGGAGTGTATTTTATAAGAATATAATTTTAATATGGCAGAAGACCTGAATTCATAACAGCTCCCCCTCCAAACAGAGATTGCAGGCCCTTCCGGGTCCGGAAGTCTGCAGACCAGTGCTGCTGTCATTTACGCTATGTCCACTTCTTAAGCCTAGTATCAATTCTACATAAATAAATGGCCGCTCCTAATATTTTACTTGAAACATATGTAAACATATGTAGTGGTAAGAGCGATGCATCAAATAAGCTAAAAAAGCAGGTGAAGCAGATAATTAAATGTTTCAACTTAATAATGAAATAAAATTAGTTTTAAATTGGCATAAACATACAAAGGTCCTGCTTTTGCAATAAAATACAAGTTCAATAGCGTAAATTTAAGATACACAGTAGCATTCAACATAAATAAAACTGAAGCTAGAGAACAGACTTAGCAAAGTACACAATTTTCTCAATACAACCCATTATATAGCTATGGGTTAGCAAACAACCTAGTCACTCATTTCTGGTAAAGGTGCCAGGGTTGCTCTAATAAGACAAGGCACTGTTAATAGATATTTGTTACAAGTGCCATGAGAGCTCTAATAACTACCTACTAGATCTTATACGCTCCCTACTCCTACTTCCGTAGCTGGAACCTGGGCACGCAGCTCCAGAGGAGATTTACAAGGCCCTTGTGTCAGGTCTTGAGCCCACAATAGCACTAGCCTCTCGACCTAGACCTGGAGTGACTATGGGTTTCTGTAATGCCTATTTATAAAATCAGGTTTTGATGACATAGACCTCAAGATACACGATAAGATAGGCATTCTAAGAGTAAAGTAATAACATTCAGGTAATAAATAAAGACTACTATGAGTTTCAGAGACAGTGCAAGCACGTTTTTTGGCAATAACTCTATAACGAACTCTCGTATCAGAACGAGATTTTGCTATAGTGTATTACACCCAGTGCCGTAATTTATAAGGGTATCGTGAATCACTAATTGTAAAAAATAAAGACACTTGTCCCTGTACCAAGAGGCAAAAACTCCATTAGCCAGAAATGGATACAAACCTCTCCCCCCACCTCCACCGCCACCTCCGTCCTTCTTCCTTACCTCCCCTTCCCTTCTCTCTTTCTGAAAGTTGCTTCAGTTTTAACTTATTTTGTATGATTTTTCTATCTATCTATCTATCTATCTATCTAATATAACCATTGTTGTATATATCTAACGTTCCAGTCGGTTTTTAGCTGCCAGTTTACTGATTTATTCATGCATTGATCCGCTCATCTCTCTCTCTCTCTCTCTCTCTTTCTCTCTCTCTCTCTCCTCTCTCTCAGAAAGTTACTTCAGTTTAAACATATTTTGTGCCATTTTTTTCTATACTATCTAGTAATAGTTTACATTGGTGTATATATCTAACGATTCATTCGGTTGTTACCTGTCTGTTGACTGATTTATTTTTGCACTGATCCGCTCATCTCTCTCTCTCTCTCTCTCTCTCTCTCTCTCTCTCTCTCTATGGTAGCGGTACCTACTGTAAATGGTTATTAGAGTGAGAGATATCTGAATGTATGGTGGAACAATAAAACGATAGACACTATGATTAATGGTAAAGCGAATGTTATATGTGCCTCGGTATAATCAGAGTTTAACTGTAATGAATGTCCGGTATCAAGGCCTTTCGTTAGAATATACACTAATGTAAACTATCATTAGATAGATAGATAGATAGATAGATAGATAGATAGATAGATAGATAGAATAGAAAATCATACAAAATAAGTTTAAATTGAAACAACTTTCAAAGAGAGAGAGAGGGGATGGTAGGGGAAGGAAGAAGGACGGGGGGAGATGGTAGGCGGAGCTATTTACTGTTGTGTTCGTATCCATTTCTGGCTAATGGAGTTTTTGCCTCTTGGTACAGGGACAAGTGTCTTTATCTTTTTACAATTAGTGTAATACACTATAGCAAAATCTCGTTCTGATACGAGTGTTCGTTATAGAGTTATTGCCAAAAAACGTGCTTGCACTGTCTCGGAAACCCATAGTAATTACTATCAATGTGATATATATATATATATAAAAATATATATATATATATACATATATATATATATAATATATATATTATATATATATTATATATATATATATATATATTATATTATGCTTAAAAAATCACAGTAGATGCACGTGACTTCATGAATAAGCGAATTCCACAGGAAAATGATGATAGTCAGAAATCCAAGCGCTTTCGTCTTTACTAAGACATTGTCAAGGAGCGAATGAAATACAATTGTAGAGAAAGGTCTCAGGTACACAACCAAATCAAGAATACCAGATGGTTAATTGTCAAAAGCGTAAAAATTAAAAGAGATAATCCAGGATTATCGGATATCACACGGTCACAAACCTAAACAGATTGACCCTAACCGAAATTACAAAGTTTCTTTACAGTCCAAAACATGTAAAAACTGAATATATTAATTTTGTTGCTTATATTTACCGGTTTGTCCGTAATAGACTTTATCACACTTTTGCAAGGAATTTCATATATGCAGCCTGGAAGATCTTTAGGAGAATTTTTGATTACTAAACTCTTGACATTAATATCACTGAAAACAACATTTATGTTGTTTTCAGTGATATTAGCTTTAAAATTCTAGGAATATCTAAAAACATTTCATCATAGGGTAATTTTAGAATGTTATGCTTACTAAATTCAAGTTTGTCATTAGTTGAATAAAATGTTTTTCTAGCTCTTTTCCATGCCACATCTACAAAGGTCCTTGGGTATTTAAGTTTCATTGCAATATCATAAATAGTTTTAATTTCAGCGTCAATAAACTGCGGGCTACAGACACGTAAAGCCCTTAGAAACATCCCAGAAAAAAAACAGAGAATTTAACATTTTGATGGTGATTGGAGTAGTAATGAACAAAAGAGGCAATGTTAGTTGATTTTCGAAAGACTGAAAAGGTGAAATTTCTATCATTTTTTATGGACAGTTACATCAAGAAAATTCAAATTACAATTTCTTTCTTCCTCTACAGTAAATTTTATAGAAGGGACTAAATTATTGAGATTATTAAGGAATTCCTGGAGATTTTCATGAACTGGCCAAATACAGAAGATATCATTAACATATCTAAACCAAATAACTTTTTGGGGCAAAATTCTTGGTAAGAGTTTTGTCTCAAAAAATTCCATGTAAATATTGCTAAGGACAGGAGATAAGGGATTACCCATAGCCATGCCAAACTTTTGTACAAAAAATTCCCCATTAAAACAAAATTTACTATCGTTGATACATAACCTTATGAGA
>NC_087202.1:37260574-37265574 GCF_015104395.2 Macrobrachium nipponense | reverse complement strand
CTTCTACTACTAATAATAATAATGCAAAAGTAAATCCACAATAGTATGTCTGTTTGATTTTGTTATTTAAAATATAAAGCAGGAAGCTTTTGATGACCTGCACCGTCCTCCTTGTCAGTCTCAATAATAATAGTATTGTAGAGATGTTAGACATTAGAAATGTCACTGAATGTTTTAAGTGCATTTTTAACGAAGGAAAGTTATCCCTGCGACTCGTATTTAGCTGATGAGTAGCTGTCAGATGAACAAGGAATTCGTTGGATAAGGCTCAGCAAATTTTAAGTGAGAATTTGAAATTAAACTTGAGAATTAGAAGATGAATTTGTTGACTGATATTAGGTATGATTTCCTCTTTCTAATTGCAAGAAAACGAGATGATGTTTGATACCAGTATAGATGGCGCGGATGATTTAAAACAATATGTGATGATGAAACAATGCTGTAAGAGAAGAGATATATATACCTTAATCAGAACGAGAACCAGAAAGACTCCAGTCGAAGCTTTGTGAAAAAATATGAATGCAAATTTAATTACAGTACTTCCTAAATTTTGAAGTTTTTTTCGCCCATTCACCTTCTGTAAACTGGACATGGTTGTGTCCAGTACACAGAGGGAGAATGGGTGACTTAAAACTTCAAACTTTGGGAAGTTCCGTAATTAAATTTGCAATTATGAATTGCCATTCGACAAGCATTTCATATTTTTTTAAAAGAAACTGTGAATCTTCAGAGTATGGTAAATCGAAAAATTAATGATGTTATGATGCTGTAGAATAAAAATAAATCCAATTCTTATAACAACCTTTATACTTTTCAGTGTAAAACTAAATGGCAGAATATAGTAGTCAGAGTTCACATAGAGTGTATCTTCGTTTTTTGGGATGCTTAGAAATTTGAAGCGCCTTTTTTCACATGTTTATTTCATTGGCATAATGAATAGGAAAAAGGCTTTTTTTTTATTTATCTCTTTTTATTTTGGAAAGGGCGTCTTTTAATTCTAATATTTACGGATATACTCATTGCATCATTCCAACGCCCATATACATACCTACCTATAGAAGTTTTTTTATTTTTTATTTTTACCAGAATGATTAGATTGTAGGAGTAAATAGACAATGAAATTATCTCAAAGTCAACGATGAAATCTATGCACTCATAATCATAAATTACCAAGCATTTATCTTTAAGCAACGAATGTGGCAAAGCATCTTTCACCCTACAGCGTGCGGCTTATTTTGGGTGAATGAGTATGACAGAACCTTGATAGATGCTGGATGAAGACGACTCCGCGAACTTCATAAATAACGCAACTTCGGCATTTTCAGCAGGAGTTTCGCCCTCGTGGGATTTCAAAAGCTCACTCAACCTTGGAGGCAACTCTTCAAGAACGAATGATGACGGGAATTGCCCCCCACTCGCCTCCAGTTCACTTGAACCTCACCTTCATCGAGAGAGAGAGAGAGAGAGAGAGAGAGAGAGAGAGAGACTGACTGACTGACTCTGCCTATCACTCTCTTCTGTCAATGGTTCTAGGAAATATATTTCAGGAAGCAATCAAGGTTCAGTAGTCAATACATTCAGAGATTTTCCTTTGGCTTGTGCTTTTTTTTTTTTAAATGATTTTTGGTCGCCTTTATTTCAAGTCATTTATTTCATTCTTGTCGGTTACCAGTTTCCCCATTTATTCATATTTCATATCAGTACAGGTAATCTGCGTGTGCGATGCACGTGACCCTGATGATGCACAATATATATATTACAGTTATATATATATATATATATATATATATATATATATATATATATATATATATATATATATATATATTATATTATATTTGTGTGTGTATGTATGTATGATACACAGCCTCGAAGAGACTGATATAATACTATATTTAACCAACCCAAGGACAAAAAAGAGAAAATAAGAAAGTAGGAGGATGTCGGATGGGTGAAAAGTGGCTGCAAGTCGAAGAAAACATCACACGCACACACACCCACACACATATACACACACTACACACCCACACACACACACACACACACACACACACACACACACATATATATATATATATATATATATATATATATATATATATATATATATATATATATATATATACAGTACAAATTTATGAACCTCTTTGGTATCCGAATTCCGATCGGTTAGCGTGTATAGCAATAAGCTTTAAGGTCTTTTATGGTCTTGCTTTCTGTTTGTCAATCTTCTGAATGGGATTTACTTTAGTTGACCTGACGTTGCCCTTTAAGCAGCTTTTGAGTGCTATGCCCTCTCTATACTGGTGAGCACTTCATTCACTTTCAGGTATATATAGTAGACACGTAGCTAGGTGGGGAAATCTTTCAGATGTTCCTTTCTTCATTTTTTTGTTGTTGCTTTATTTTAGATGATTTGCTAATCAAAATATTTAAAGTACAATAATTTGCAAATTCCACTTTTTCCTACAAAATGAGATAGTTTTCAAAATTCTTTCTTTTTAATTTCACTCCTTGTTATTAAGTATGATTTTGATTAACTGCTCATGTCCGATCGATCAAATTAATGGATTTTGGTTTGAAATAGGTTTTACATTGATTTTAGTTTGATTTTTCATTACTCGATATATCCCATCGCTTTATTTAACATGTCACTATTTCCTAATTATAATTACAGGTTTTTCTCCTTTTACTGACAGTTTAGATGATGTTTTGTTCCGCAGGATTAAGCTTTATCATCTAAATAACTTAAAAATATATACCATATTTGTGACAGGACTAAAGCTTTAGGGTTACAGCGCAATGTGTTTTTCTTTCTGTTTTTTTCATTTTGTCAACCTCTCAGTATTTTTGTGCTTCAGAAATGTGACGTCGTTTTCTCTTGATCCTCAGGTAATGTGTGACCGTGATGCCGGATTCCCAAGTTTGAAGCAGTCTCGGAAAAAAGGTGGCAAGTAACAATG
Organism: Macrobrachium nipponense; assembly: GCF_015104395.2. NCBI lineage: Eukaryota > Metazoa > Arthropoda > Malacostraca > Decapoda > Palaemonidae > Macrobrachium > Macrobrachium nipponense. The sequence goes on along the minus strand of NC_087202.1, from coordinate 37,262,611 downwards.
CACTTCTTTTTCTCCCTTGACGCGTGCACCTTCATTTGTTTGTGTACATACTTTTGATGATGATGATGATGATGGAGAAGAAGAGAGAGAGAGAGAGAGAGAGAGAGAGAGAGAGAGAGAGAGATACTGTATTTTTTAAAGTGAAATTTGGTATATTTTAATTTGAACTGAAATCTGCTGTTTTTCTAATGTCATTTGATATTCAATTTGCGAAAAATTGACTTCTCCTTAATCATTAAGTCCGACAGCGAATTTGGTATTTTTTTTATTGACTGTGATCGCGTAGTATCATTTAGGTTTGTCCATCTGGAGTTATAGAAAACATACATATTATTCAAACATTTGTTTACCACAGGACTTCCTGTAGTTTCAGACTTTAGCTTAGGCTGTCTGCAGGCACTAAAAATAGATTTAATATTCTCGGACACTCTCCCGATTAGACTCGGTAGGGTGTTATCTATTTGGATGTGTTCCATATGGGTTATCTAAAAATTATTATAATTAGATTATCTAGTTGAGCCTACAGTTAGATTTCAGCCATTTTCATCTCCTGACTGACCTCTTGTACAAACTCATGACTCTCGACGCCGTAATGGTCCTCAAAATTTAGAGAGGTTGCAGAGCATGTTGAAATGCTTTTGGTGTCTGGCATTTCTGTTAATCAGGCAAAATATGTTGCCGTGACATTCATATATCTTGCTGCACATCTTTCAGTAGGGGTGATGTACGTTAATGGGTCAGTTAGTCATTTACAAATACATGAGATGAAATTGTGAGGTGAGGTAAAGTGGATACTACTTTGGATCTTGATGAATAAAGGTTAGTTTTACTGTAACTTGAAATGTACTACAGTAGCAGGTTTATGCATATCGTCCATTATGTGTCTCATCATGTATCTTTTTTATTTAATGTTACCAAACGTCTGTTGGGTGTTATTTCAGAATTTGAGTACTCAACCAAAACACGAGTAAAATCCATTGTGGATCTTGAGAGAGAGAGAGAGAGAGAGAGAGAGAGAGAGAGAGAGAGAGAGAGAGAGAGACCGTGTGGGGGGTTCCAAACTACTCTCTCATCATGGACATGTCAATCAGTGATATTAGATTAAAGAACCACATCCGGTTCTCTTCTGTTAATTTTGACATCAAGAATAGAAGGAACAACCGGATAGAATTACAATATCTTGTGAAGGCATGAGGACTGTGACACTGTTATTACTCGTTCCTAATTTTGAATGACCTTTATTTAGTCGGAATATCTTCTTCTGAGGGATTTACTAGCCTTCCCTAAAGCATCATCTTATGAGCGCAGTCGAAGCAATTGATACGTGATTGTGCAGGCTCGTCAACCCTCTCTCCTCTCTCTCTCTCTCTCTCTCTCTCTCTATATATATATATATTATATATATATATATATATATATATATATATATATATATATATATAACTGGGAAATCTTCATATATAATGTGTGTGTGTATATATATATATATATATATATATATATATATATATATATATATATATATATATATATATATATATATATATATATATATATATATATATATATAATCTTCATCTTCATCTTCATTCAAGAACATAGGAAAATTTCCGAATTCCAAACAGGAGGGAGGGCGCGTTGAAGCTGATAGCAGTGCACTGGATCGTCATCTGACTGATGACTTCAAATGACTTCCTAATGGCAAGGAAGTCTCCCTGGAGCTGATGAATACGAAGACTTCAAATGATACGGTTCTCTTTGAAAAGAATGTCCCTTTAAATAACTTGGGAAATGAGGAGTCTTTGTTTTCGATCTTCCACAATGGGGATTTTCCTGCGTTTTCCCCCCAGACATACTGCAGGTCTGACCTTGGGCAGGATGAGATAGACTAAGAAGGAAGGAGGGAGAGAGAGAGAGAGAGAGAGAGAGAGAGAGAGAGAGAGAGACATTGTAGTTTGTATCCGCCGTTCTCAAAGGAATGAAATAAAGAAAGAGAGAGAGAGAGAGAGAGAGAGAGAGAGAGAGAGAGAGAGAGAG
>NC_087202.1:37248074-37255574 GCF_015104395.2 Macrobrachium nipponense | reverse complement strand
CAGGAAAGGTCGTGTAAGTGACAGATAGAGATTATAAGGAGATTATTACCTGGAATCCAACAATCCTGGTACTAATCTCCTAGTAATCCCTATCTGTCACTTATACGACCTTTCCTGTACACTGAACTTCTCACGTAAGTCAGTTTGTCTGGTAGTAAAGGACGTTGAGTCGAAAGATCTTACAGAAACTCCGTTGTTTGTCATTCCTTCGTGGCTTATACCTTTAATATACACACACACACACACACACATATATATATATATATAAATATATATATATATATATATATATATAATATATATAGAAGTAACAGGAGGGAATATAGCCATCGTAGCATTATGATTTTTATTTTGGCCAAAATTTTCGAGACGTTAGGTCTCATTCTTCAGCTGTAAAAAAAAAATATATATATTATATATATATATATATATATATATATATATATATATATATATATATATATATATATATAATATATATTATATATATTACATATATATATATATATAATATATATATATATATATATATATATATATATATAATATATATATAAAACATACTTAGAAATGAAAATTACAAAAAGTTACTTAAAATCATAAAAAAATGCTAAATAATCTACATTTTTTTATGATTCTGAATAACTTTGGTAATGGTCAATTTATACTGAGCCTGTTTTTGATTTAATATGTCAATTTTGTACGATGGCTATCTTCCCTTATATATATATATATTATATATATATATATATATTATATATATATATTATATATATGTATATATATATATAATACACATATATATATATATATAATATATATATATTATATATATATATATATATACTTTTCTATTCTTGAATATAAATCTTAAAACTTTGTAGCGACCATCATAACAAAATTGTTGAAGAATGCGAGAAGTTATGGGGGACCGCTGTGGCTATCAGTTTTACACATATCTGGTGGAAAACTGACGCAGATTATATATATATAGATTATATTATATATATATATATATATATATATATATATTATAGGTTATATCTTCATCAGATTTGCTATAAATAGCGTAGGAATCCATTGGAGGGTCTCCGCTGAAGCCTTGATCCTCTCCGAACCTCTCCTTTCGAAAAGTCAATAATAGGGGATTGGAATCGCGTGTCCTCCTCTATATCATTTCTGCCTAACCCTCCTTCCCTTTGGAAGGAGGCGTAGGACTATATAGGGGGAAAGAGGGATTCACTGCTCTTTACGTAGGATTGAGATGGGATTTAGAAGCGACACAAATTCAGTCCCAAGGTCTCGGGAAGGTGTCCCGAGACTTCTCGGAGGATTCTCCATCTCCATAACTCGGTAGAGAGGGGAATGGGGGTGTAGGCGATGAGGGGGTTGGGTTTTAAAGGAGAGATTGATAAATGGAGTACAGACAGAGACGTAAAGACAGAATAATTTTATTTGCATGAGATTAAGCTTATTTTGTCGTTTGTTTGTCATTCATAATTTTGTCCCTCCTATTTGAACTTCGGATTCTCCAAAACCCAGCGAATATCGGATGAAATTTCTAACTCCAGTAAAAATCAGATGTCTTCATAAATTCTATGAATTTATGAATGTGATCCAAACATTTTGCCGCTTTAGGAGCCACTCTGAATTGAATGAAGTTATTCTGTAACGGAAGAAATATTTCTCTCTCTTGCTGGATTGACTTATAAACACTGAACTGTTCGTGCCAGTCGCGTATGTGTATGGCCAGCTTTACGTAACTTACGGAATACGAGAAATCTTTTCACGGAAACTTTTTAATTTATATTTTACTTATTTATTCATCTATTTTTTAAAGATTGCGTGTGTTTGTGCGAATTTGTGTGTGTGTTTTTACGTGCAATCCCATCATTGAAAAAATAAGGAAAGTATTCTTTTACTGGTCCTTTTTTTGTGATGCATTCACGAATGTTCACATCATTCATTGACTTCATACATTGAAACAAGAGAGACATTTGCATTATATAAATTGCTTTGTATATTCAGAACTGGAGAGCATTTTAACCTATTTGTTATACTTGGATAATCCTGCATTATTAACCTAACTTAAATTTTTCACAAGCAAATTCTCTCTCTCTCTCTCTCTCTCTCTCTCTCTCTCTCTCTCTCTCTCTCTCTCTATTTCCAGCATTTGTGATGAAAGCGTCAGATGCGGCTGTCATTTTGTATAAAATCCCGCAAGCAAAATATTGAAACAATAAAAGTGCTCTCTCTCTCTCTCTCTCTCTCTCTCTCTCTCTCTCTCTCTCTCTCTCTCTCTCTCTCTCATAACTATTCTTATACAGATCACCGTTTTATACCCCTAAAAATATTCTCATCAGCAGTGATGTATAATCTCTCTCTCTCTCTCTCTCTCTCTCTCATTGCTATTGAAGTATCCCTCTCCTGGACTGCTCATTTCCCTTGATGTTCCTAATGGTCCGGCCGTGAAACAAACATGTTTGCGTCCACGTGACGGTGGGGCCAAAGAATAAACAACGCCATCTATCCCTTCGACAGCTCCAGTGATCATATGGGCCGGGGCTGACATAATGGCGACAATGGATGCACATAAATCCACGGCTTTCCGCGCACGCGCCCTTCCACGCAAACGAAAATAAGCGCCAGTTCACCCGTCATGTAACAAGCCATTAACAGCGTCAACATGGCATTTGTCATTTTGACACACAAATGCACGAGTAGCATGTTTTCTGCCGAAAGGAAGAAGATGGGGCAGATATTTTTAAGGGGCAAATAAACCGAAAATTTGGTTTTCACTTCCATGTCGCCACGGTGTAGCATAATTTATGCGAAGCAAAAATTACCATATCACTTTGAAGCAACCGGCTTCATTTTTTGGAGCCCATTTATTCATTAAGGTGAACCTGGACGATTAATTTTTTGTGACGCAGTATTTTGCCCGTGAACAATTTACTTTAGAACTTGTGAATAAATAATACTTAAAAAAGCACCTTGATTACCATATTTCGGATCGCTGCTTAGAATTACAGAATCATTCTGATCGTCCATCGAAACCTTTAAGTCTATCAGGCACCCAAAATCCTTTCAGTTGATAGCGTTGTCCACTCAATAACAGAGCCTTTGGTTCAGAAGCACTCTCCTCAACTCTCAATTATTTTAATGACCGAAAAATCGAGGCCGGCCTCTACTATTTTTCCAATCTGCAGAACGACGCCGAAGAAGCTAAATGACGTCTCCCTCAGATCGTGTGTACATAATGCTGATCGAAGGTTGGCGTGTCCTTCCTCAATTTCGGGGCTCAGCCGTAGTCCGATTCCCGGTTTAATGGTAATTAGAAGGCGTGGCTTGACTTCTTTTGCCTTGTTGCTTCACCCCTTCAGTTAGGGAAACCTGTTTTCCCGGTCCTCCTACAATCTCTCTCTCTCTCTCTCCTTTTTATTCATATGACATTCCGTGCGCCTGATACATTCGCCCCGATTGTTGTCAAATCGAAGATTTTCTTTTTCGTCTCTCATATCCAGTGGCACGATCGCTGCCGTAATTTATTGGTTCATTACGCAATATTTCTATTATGTGAATACGCGCTAGAAGGCGCGCAAACACACAAACACACGCACACACACACATTATATATATATATATATATATATATATATATATATATATTATATATATATATATATATATATATATATATATATATATATATATATATATATATATATCTATATATATATATATATCTATATATATATATATATATATATATATATATATATATAGTATGTATTATGTATACACATATCAATCCAAACTAAAAATTCCCCTACGGTTAATATATATGAAAATATATTAACCGAGGTAGAGTGAATTAGATATTAAAGGATATTTGTAGCTTAATGCGTATATGTATACATATAAACATATGTATATATTATACATATATATATATATACATATATATATATATATATATATATATATCTATATATATTTATGCATATTTGTATGTTCTTATATTGATACGTATGCACACACGCGGACTTGAAATTTTCCAAATATTAGGAGTAGATCATATCTTAGTGCCAGCGAATGAAGGCTTGGAGATGTCTTTGGAGATAAGGGAAGGAGAGAGAGAGAGAGAGAGAGAGAGAGAGAGAGAGAGAGATATGACAATCTCGAACGGTGTTCATGGTAATGGGATAAGGGCAAGGATAAGGATTTCTGGAAGAGGAAGAGGAGGAAAGGCAATGGTTAGCAATATTTGAATAGTATTCCAATTTTCTCTCAACATAGCTTATTTGGTCCTTTTAACCAACCATGTCCGGATAATTTTTATTTTTTTTTTTTTTTTTTTTTTTGCAATTTTTTCATCCTCTCGTGTAAGTACATCAAATTAGCTTGTAGATTCCGAACACTGTTTATGCTGTATCGAAAAGTGACACGTACTTATTGTGTGTCTGAGTATGTTTTGCGTGTGTTTGCATGTTACAGTTTTTATTAGTAGTAAGATACTTGTGATTAATAACCTTAAGTTTTACATTTATATATATATATATGTAGATATATATATATATATATATATATATATATATATATATATATATCCATATATATATATATATATATATTATATATATATATATATATATATATATATATATATGTATATATATAAACGATAGATTTAGTAGTTATCAAATATTATATATATATATAGATATAATATATGATATATATATTATACCTTATATATATATATATATATATTATTAACTTAATTATATAATTATTATTATTATTATAATATTATTATTATGAGGATATTACCTTCCATATATATATTATATTCTATGTTATTTATATATATACATATATATATATATATATATATATATATATATATAATTATAATATATATATATTATATATTAATTAATAATTATTAATATATAATATATATATTGGAAGGGTATATTATTATAATTATAATTATTATAAATCTATATATATATGTAATATTATATATATATATAATTATATATATAATGATAGATATAGTTATTTATCAAAAATTATTAATATATTATATATATAATATTATATAATATAATATATATATATATTAGTTTTAATTTATATAATATATATATATATATATAATATATATAAATTATATACCATACATACATACTATATATATAATAATATATATATATTATATTATAAGTATATTATATATATTACAGGTAATGATTTTTGATTTTGTAATAAGTAGACAGAACGAATGGATTGTTGTAAAAAATGATCTGAGACTGTGATGTGTTTGCCTCTAAAGTTCTTCAGTAAATCATATCTAGTCTTCCGAGAGGTAAGAGGACACAGTAGATTTAAATGTACAGTTATATATGTAAAATGAATGTTGGAAATTTCGGTGTGGAGTGGCTGTGGATGGAATATTGTACTAATTGAGAGCAGTGAAGAGAAACTGCAGAGTCCAGAGAAAGTGTTCAAAGTTTTGTAGAGTAAAATGCTGAAAGTGAATGAAGGAATGTACGAAGATTATAAAAGTAAATAGAAAACAAGTATTTGTTTGAATAGATGGTAATAAGAATGGTGAATGAACGGGATCGTTTGATTCAAATATGCATTAGAAAGTAAAAGCGGTTGTTTATAGTGGGAATATAAATCATTCGAGAACTCTGAAATGAAATTAGGTAGCAGTTTGTGTGCAGAAGTTCTGATAGGTAAGAGGATTTTAGTGATGCTCCTGATTTATTCCAGAATAAGGTTTGTCTAAAAGATCTCTAACATCTGTGTTGGTCTCAGGTTGCTTGGTCTCCCAAAATACTAATTACTAAGTAGTTGACATTTTTTGTACGGCCAGAAATATATGATCTGGCATTCCTCGAGATGATAAGAATAAGTAAGTGATGTTTTCAAAAAGTACAGCTCTCGAAGCTCTTTGCTCTTTACTAATTGAAGAAAAACGGTGGCTTCTTGGTTCAGCAGAAATAATGACTTCTACTGTAATGTTGTAGTCAATGAGGTATGACGATGAACTATACAAGAAAAGGAAATCGTGAATAGCTGATGGTTCCAGTATGCAATTCACTGCTTGCTGGTAATAATTTTTTTAGGTTTGGAATAAAAGGGCGATACAGCCAATTGCTTTCGACTCCTATTTTTTTCACAGGGCCTTAGAATTTAAAACCCAGAACTTGTTTCGTATATACACTTACAATTGCAATTCCAGGACTCTAACCTTCTCAACGGAATGAGTGAAAGTTGCAGTATTCATTATCGCTAGGATGTCGCCATGATTTGAATGAGGTATTCTCCTATCACTGTACATGTCAGTCTCTCTCTGAATTAGTACTTGTTCACTCGTTTTGCAAGTGCCAGGTTCTGACACCATCTGATACCAGAAGGTTTTCAATATTTCAGCTCTCTTGTCAAATTCCCGGAGGGATATTGCGACTGCCTGACGTCGCTGTCGATGACTTTGCCAAGCGACCTTCGGCGTTGGTAGAAAGTAGACAATGGGTTCAAGTTTTTCCAGTCCCCAAAAACTTCTGCAACTTCGAGGTATGACAGTCATATCTGGATCATCCTCATCCGTCACGTGGATCCTCAACTTGGATGAAATAGTAGTAGGTTATGCATAGAAAACTACCATTTTCGTTTATGAATTCTGACCTATCCTGAGAGCTTTGTTAACAGTTATCTGATAACATCTATGGTTTTATTGATATCAAGGGTCTTTTAATGGGCTTTAATACTAACTTATTATCATTACCATTCTCAAGATGAATCCTATTTTTATGCAATGACTTGAAATTCAAGCTTTCAATGAATATGGTGTTCATTTGCAAGGAGTTACAGATGACAACCGACAATGCAGAAAGAAGAGATCAGTTATTAGAAAAGGAATATATGATGAATTAAAAAACTAACGAATAAATACATAAAAAAAAAATATAAATTATGGATAAGCACACCGCTGCCCCGCCACCCTCCCACACACACACACAAAAACATCATATATGTTATATATATATATAATATATATATATATATATATATATATATATATATATATATATATATATATATATATATATATATATATGTGTGTGTGTGTGTATATATATATATATATATATATATATATATATAATATATATATGTATATATATAGATAATATAATATAGTATATATACATATGTATATATATATATATATATGTGTGTGTGCGCGTGTGTGTGTGTGTGTGTTGGGGGAGGGGGGGGGGGCTGAGGCAGTGTGCGTACGTATATTTTAAACATTTTTATCTACTTATTAATTTGCTAATTCATTATTTCTTTTCTAATAAGTGATATTCATCACTTATTAGAAAGACCTTACAGACCTTACATCTTGTTCGGGTTGCCTCAGGTCCCTCAGTGTGAGGCACCTCTAATGTCTACCAGAGATTTGCTAGTGCATCTTCCGGT
>NC_087202.1:37238074-37243074 GCF_015104395.2 Macrobrachium nipponense | reverse complement strand
CAGCTGACAGAACCTCTTTATTGAAATTACTATTATTATTTCAGTAAATGCAATTTATTTACATGAAACAAGCCATGGGGGCCATTGACTTGAAATTCAATCTTCTAAACAATGTCGGTTTCAGCCTCCCACCTCAGACCCCGCACTGCAGCAGTAACTGATCATGAAACAGCCAGCGATTTTTCATCGCCCCGGGTGAGACGCGAACCCGCGACATCCGAGTGGCATGCCGTGACACTATCCACTATACCAGTACCAGCAGACTAGTCTAAAGAATGATGTTAAGAAATCTGAGATAGCTAGAAAGTACCAAAATTGATGATGTGGAGAAAGAACGGCCACCGAACCAGCTAACTCGGTGATTGATGCTTTCGTTCAGAATAAATGTAAGGAATTGTCTGCTGGTCTCCGGTTGTAATGTGGTCTCTTGGGAGGGTTCGAGGTGGTAGATAACTTCGAGCGTTTGCTTCCTTAGCGTCTAAACCTTTTAGGAAGATAAATCAAAGGTTTCAAATTTACTGGATAGGTGATGAGATAAGAATAAGAAATGCGGGTAAACTGAGTGCATAATTTATTAGCTTTGGAATATCCCAGGGAACGCGCATTTCTTTTTGTGCCCAAAGTTTAGTGTAACTAATCATCATTTCATATTAAGTGCCTTCAGAAAAATTGCCAAATTGACACAGTTAATTGACACAGTTATCCTGGTAAGTTGTGCAGTTAACCAGCTTTGCTGAGTACATGAAAAGAACTTTATCATTCAAAATACCAGGAAAACTAATTTCGATTTCACTGATTTCTGTAAACTTTTGAAGATTGATTTCGAAGCCTTTTCTCAAAATAAAAAAAAAGGGGCCGAATGTACTAATTTATTAAGCTTGTTACTCTCAGATTACAGTGACGATAATCCTTTAGTATTTTGGGAGCTTTGTTACTCGTTTTCTGTTACACGGAGTCTCTTAGTCATGTATTGTTTTGGTTTTCGACGTCCGACAGATTTCTTGTATTTTTACTTTACTTTCTCATGCTTCATTCTCTCCTCTCTCTCTTTTATTGATAGTATTCAAGAATAATCAATATCATACGGTTAGAGGACTTTTTTTCTACTCACGCTTTCTTGGGCTCCTCTCCTCAATTTTATTTTTATCACTCGTGTATTACCATAATTTAGTAAAAAAAAATAAATAAATAAATTGCGTTTCATGTAATATTGGAGGGACCCAATGAAACTGGGTAAAAAAACATCTAAAGAATCACTGAGCATACAATCTTTAATGTGCTGTAGTGACACAAGATAAATATGTAGAAGCTCTACAGTATGTAATTTTTTTTTTTTTTTTTTTTTTGTGTCCATTATGAGTAATGTGCTTGTTGATTTGTGTTGGTTAGTGTGCCTGTGTGTATATTTTATTTGAATTCATTTTTTTTTTTTTTTACTTTTTTCTTGCTCACATGTTGGTGAGTTATAAAAAATGCAGTAGTAAATTGGACGAAAAAGAGAAGAAAAAGAATGGAGAGAAAAGAAAGAAAGAAAGAATCGAGAGAAAGTAAACTCTTGCCAGCTTAAAAATGTTAATGCTATGATATTCCAGTGGGAGACAGTGGAGCGAATATCCGCGAAAAAGCCTTCGAGATTTAGGAAGTGGAACTGATCATTTTCTAGAGTACAAAAGAAAACACCTCATTCCCAGTGATAGAAGAAAAAGTAACAAAATCTGTGCCAAACAGTTAGTTTTTATTGACTTTGGAGGGTGGAAATAAATGAGAAAAACGTGAATGAAAATTCCTATCATTTTCTTGTCATTACTTGCTGGGTATATAGTCATTAATATGTGCATTTATATCATGAACGGTAAACTAAAAAAATTTAATCTTTCTCATGGGAAATATTACTATGCCAACCCATACCGACGAACAACATAAGTTTTCTATTATTATTATTATTATTATTATTATTATTATTATTATTATTATTATTATTATTATTATTATTATTATTATTATTATCATTCAGGAGATGAACACAATTCATAAGGAACAAGCCTAAAGAGCCATTAACTTGAAATTGAAGCTTCCAAAGAGTTTTGGTTCTCATTCAAAAGAAGTAACAGAGGGTAATGGGAACTAAAGAAAGAGGCGATCAGTAATTCGAAAAACTGATAAATTAACTAATAAATAAATAAGTAAGAAATATAAGTAAAATATTTAATTGTATCAAGGTAGTAGTGCATTGTATCTTCACTGGAACTGCTGAAGTTCCCATAAGCCCTTCAGTTAAAAACCACCCACCCACCTACAATAAATACAATTAGAAATAAAATGAGCAGTTCATAAGATTGATCTTATACTCTTATCTAAAGAAAATTAAAAAAACTATATCAAGATATCAAGAAGAACTACGCAAAACATAATATAATGGAGCTGGAATTTGAGATATTCCCTAGACATATGACTTGGGCCTCCCTACATATTTCCTTCTGTATAATTTACTGCTTCTCATTGTGACCATCTATAACTCCTTTGATTTATTCAATACGTAAGGTCAGTTTCTGATGACATCCCAACTTCATGTCCTGTTCGCATGAAACATTATGGTCAAATGTTGCGCGGTCTTTAACTGCTTTCCCTATTTGCTTCTTAGGGTTTCGTTCATTCTTTATTATCATTTCCGTTAGCTTTTGCTTTTATATTTTTGTTAGATTTAAAGATCACAGTTCACGAATTCGGTTAAGAATGACTCAGTTTTACTCATTACACTTTTGAAACATTTTAAGGAAAAAGTGTTTGAATTCATGAGATTCTTTCGTGATAATAGAAAGTTTCTCTCTCTCTCTCTCTCTCTCTCTCTCTCTCTCTCTCATACACACACACACACGCACATAATATATAATATATTATATATAATAATATATATATATATATACATATTATAGTTATATATATATATATTAACATATTAATATATAATGTGTGTTAGACAACAAGACGCCTAATTCAATTCAACTGACGAGATACGATTAGAACCCGTTTTTTGTCAAATCCATTGTGCCTCTGTTGGCGTTATGCGTGTAGTATTTACACGCTGAGAACCGGAAGGTTAATACAATCTTGAGGCATCACCTTTAAAGGTGCATTGTGCTTAGTTGAAAGTAATTCAGAAATTCATAAACGTATATACGTATGCATGCATCATATGAATTGTATTAGTATAATCACTTACTTTCCTATGGGTAGATTATTGCTTAATTAGCGGCATATTGATTAAAGAGTTATTGGGACCAAGTTTTTAATGTATATGATATATGTTTATTACGTATATATATATTATAATATATATAATATACATATATATATATATATAAATACACGTATATATACACGTGTGTTTAATAAATTATATAATATATATATATATATATATATATATATATATATATATATATATACATGTGTGTGTAGGTATGTATGTATGTAGGTTAATCTTATCGTCATCTGTTTATTGATTTGTTGTTTAATTAGTAGTTGTAGGTGGATGACTTGAATATATATTACATGTTTTTGGTTGTGAGGCCTTTTATGTAAATTAAATGTTACTATGGAAATTATAATAATTTAACTATAAGACATTATTCTTTGAAAACTCTCATCCTTGGCAAACAGTTGGCAATAGTTCATATAAAAAAAAAAAAGTTCATCTCTCTCGATCCTCTCTGTCCGTATAGAAACTTGTTAATGAATTTTTTTTTCTGTGCAGCTTTTGCTGAAATTTGTCAGAATTTGATATCACTCATTGACGAGCAGATAATTTCGCTCGAAACGTTTACCGCGAAGATTTTGCGGTTTCAATTTCGTGAGTGAATTCGGCGAGTAATTGAAAACTATTCCCCGAATCAATGTTCTGAGCGCCAAGTGCAAAGTTTCTTAATTAAATTCGCCGGTTGATCCTTCTGCCGTTTGTATCTGAGAGCTTATGTATGAGATAGTCTCTCTGCTTTTCCTGCAATCATCGAAAACTATCCAGCTTCTTCCTCGCATTTCTCATAGAAAATAGGTTGCGGCAATTATGCCGAATATGTTTGCTTGGAAATTGCGTGTAAATATAAACTGGTCTTTCTTGCTGTTTACCTGCCATTTTATTTTCTAAATTATGATTTGGCTTTTTAGTTTTCCTATACAACACAACCGCATCAAAGTTTGTGGGGATGCCTCCCTGGCGCGCGCACTTTTTTTTTTTTTTGTTTTTTTTTTTTTTTTTTTTTTTTTTGGAGGACTGTGCTTTTATTATTATTTAATTTTGAAAAACTTATCCTTGCTGAGCTCACCGGAGAGGAGAGAGAGAGAGAGAGAGAGAGAGAGAGAGAGAGAGAGAGAGAGAGAGAGAACTGGTTGATGCTTGCAGATAACACTATTATTAAAGTTAGTGTGGCGAAAATGCAAAACAGAAAAAAAACACATAATTTCTCAGGTGTTTTCATTTGGAGAAGCTGAAAAGAGATTGAAATTAAGTAATGATTGTTACTATAGATAGAAACATCAAAGTCGTTGACCTATGTAGGTATTTTGGAGCTAAAATAATGAATAAATAGTAGATTGGGAATGAAGGTGAGTCGCTGAGTAGATAAAACAATGTATGTACCAAGGTGTGTACAGAAGACTTTGAGGAAACTGTATTAAAGCTGAGGTGGGTATTCAACACTGACTGTTGAACCATCTCACCTATACTGAAGTAAAGTGTGTATCTTAAATGCGAATAAAAACAGAAAAAGACAGCTGAGGAAATGACTTGTTTGCTTATTGTATGTAACGTAAGAAATACAGAAAGAGTCATAACAATATAGATTTCTTGAGTGGTAAAAAACATGCACTGTTGCAAAACCATAATTACGTTAACTTTTCTTTTCCATTTTTTAATACTCACTTAGAACTTCATAATTAATATCCAGAGAGAGTCTTTTGGGAAATGTAGTCATTTTAGCAGAAAAATTATCTTTCAACCTACA
>NC_087202.1:37223074-37225574 GCF_015104395.2 Macrobrachium nipponense | reverse complement strand
AACCTTGTACTAGGTTCATCTTCAGCCAAGATGAACAAGTACAAGGTTCGAAAGCTTTTAATATCCATTTAAGACCATATACTCACATGCTATATTATTGTGGACCTGCGACCATTGTCATCATTTTCGACACGAAAAATTGTGCTTAATAGTGGTATTAATGTAAAAAAAAAATGCCTTATTATTATCTGGGAGGTCCGTATTAATTTTTGAAGATGATCATATGAGAAAAGGATCATGTCAAGATTAGTGAACCTATTATTTTTCAACACATTATATATATATATATATTATATATATATATATATATATATATATATATATATATGAATATATAAATCAAAGTGGTATAATATTTTCTTGAAAAATAGTTGGGTTTGTTCATCTTGACATGATCCATTAATCACATATCCAAAATAACATATAAACATAAACAAAAATAGATAACAAAAAATAAAACTCCATCCCATAATCAGCCGGAAGTTATATAGGAATGAAGCAGTAGTGTCCTTGAGGGTCATTTAACGGTTACTTGGTTATTAGGGGCTCTGTTGCTCCCCCTAGGAGGTTACTCCCCCTCCCTCTTCCCCTCCCACCGTCTCGTCCCATCGTCATTAAGGCCTATAAAAGTCTTATTCGTTTTGCGGCCTAGGCCACGTGGCCACCCGGTGCCAGAAATTTGTTATCAAGGTTTTATTTTATTTTATTTTTTTAATTTTTTATTATTTTTTTCTCAGATTTGATTGAATGAAGGACGGCTTGAAAGTTCTGAATTTTAATTCTCTGAGCGTGCGCTCGTGAGCAAGTGTGAGTGGGCCTTTTTGTTTGGTGGGATGAGTTTTCAATAATAAATATCACCCTCTGGGTGCGTTCACTGAAATATATTGAGATTCAGAAAGGTATGAGAATGACTATTTACATGGACTGTTGACAATAATATTCATATTGGAAGTACATTTCATCACTTGACTTTCCTTGATCTTTTTTTTACTTTATTCAATGACCGAGTGACTTTTTAAAGTCTAAAATACCTAAACAACATTCTATTTTGTTTCATTAAAGATATAACATCCTCACGTCCTGTATCGTTTTTTAAGCATTTCTGAAGTCTTGCTTCCTAATATTTAGAGAGCTTTTGAGAAAATGAATGGACTCTTTAGTTTTTTCAAATAATATTTCTTGCTCAGTCTGTAACTAACGAGGTAAAATATTGAAATTTCTCCTTTTAATGAAGATTAACTTTCAGATTAGCAGCGTTCTCTTCTTAATTAGCTTTTGGCACCATTCTTCTGAGTTCACAGCTATTATGAGGTCTCGTTGTTTTTCTAAGGACATGTTTTGCCCCCACAGTATTAAACCTATTCTTTCGCTTGCTTTTATTGCATTTCAGTCTGCCCTTTTATTTTTCCATTGCCCCTTTGGTTAATACATCCTGCCTCTATCTTCTCCCTAACCCTTTCTTCTCTCTGGCCTTCGATGCCAACTTCTTTTCCATGAAAGATTCACTGAGAGAGAGAGAGAGAGAGAGAGAGAGAGAGAGAGAGAGAGAGAGAGAGAGAAATTCCAGGGTAGGATGTCAAGACCATAGGAATTCCTCTACTGTCACAGAAAAGCAAGGGTCAGGTGTTTGGCATAGAAAATATTACGAAGCAAATTACTGCAAGAGCAGTATGACTGTTTTATATATATATATATATATATATATAATATATATATATATATATATATATATATATATATAATATATATATATATATAATATATATATATATATATATATGTATATATTATATATATATATATATAGCTAGATAGATAGATAGATAGATAGATAGATAGATAGATAGATAGATAGATGATAGTAATAGTATATTAACTGCTAAATCTTTATGCACCACCTATGCAAAAAAAATTACGTTCACAGCTTCAAAAACATACAAGGAAGCTTCATCCTAAAAATTTTTAGTTATCGATATTTTACCAGCCTATTATTCTTTACGAGTCTATTGTTTTCGCGTTCCCGAATTATATCAAAATATTCAGGTTGCTCCGCTCACCCACATTATCCTTTTATAACCTTTTATAACGTTTCCACAGTTCAATAACCACACTTCACATCAGTAAAGGAGAGATGGCTAAGCAATCCTTTTAAGCATTCCCCTTTGGTTTTTTCATATGCAATCCGCCTTTTTCCTGATGTTTTGCGAACACCCCGACCCTTTACCTTTTATTGCTTCGCATGTTAAGTGACTCACCTTGGTATTTTATATATATATATATATATATATATATATATATATATATATATATATATATATATACATATATATATATATATATATATAGTATATATATATATATATATATATATATGTATATGTATATATATATATATATATATATATATATATATATATATATAAGCCCCATTAAAACACTGTTTTTAAATTTTTCTGAGGACCATATTTCGTGGAAGAAAGTCCACCGAAATATCGTCCTT
>NC_087202.1:37215574-37218074 GCF_015104395.2 Macrobrachium nipponense | reverse complement strand
TGGGAGGGTACTTTCAATTTTTGTCTTTTTCATATTCCTTTAGGTAAAAAATAGATAAATCCCATTATTATGGCTCTGTATAATTTATATATTATGGTCGCCTATGTGCACGAGTTCACACACTCGTTTTATATACACATGTATGTAACTATAACTTATTTCATGTATATCTGATGGAAGAGTGGTGTACAAAAAAATGTATGTATATTTGTATGTATGTATAGTTTAGAAAGCTTCCCCGTAGAGGGGCTAATACCGTCAGTGCCCCTCGTGCGGTGCACTGTAGGCATTACGCAAGGTTCTTTGCCGCGTGCCCGTGACCCCTAGTTGCAACCCCTTTCGTTCCATTTACTGTACCTCCTTTCATATTTTCTTTCTTCCATCTTACTTTCCACCCTCTGTTTCAGCATTGAATGATATCATAGGTCCCAGTGCTTGGCCTGTGGCCTATATTCTATATTCAATTCAGTTCAATTTAGAAAGCTATTTCAGATTAGGTAATCAATTTAGAAACCACGAATATTAAACTATAATTTTAAAAAGTTTTCCAATCTCATGCTTCAGGTCGCTGTTCTCATCACTTAAAAAGCAGAAAGACCTTTTCACAGTATTTTACTGAATAAGTAGAGGATTTCTAATGAATATTCTTTGTAATCAGAGGCATAATAGATCCCCACTCTGAGTTGCGTCATTCTTGAAGTGTTTTCAGTTCAAAATGACTCTTGTTTGTGGTTCATCACACAAGTGCGGGCAAACTCTCTGACATAAATGCCCTTGTCTAATGTTTATCTCAAATGACGAAATTGCATAAGTATGTTGCACGTACATTTCACAAGGACGCGTCGAGTCACAGGGTACTATATCGCCTAGGAATTTACTGGTGCATAATTACCACAAAGGAAGCTGGTAGTTAGAGAGAGAGAGAGAGAGAGAGAGAGAGAGAGAGAGAGAGGTTAACATGAAATTTAAGGCGTATCCTCTACTCCTAAATATTTCTCGAGCTTACAAGTATTGTGGTGTTATTTATTTAAAATCATTCGTATATATAGAACCTTTAGTCCATCATATATATATTATATAAATTATATATATATATATATATATATATAGATATATATATATATATATATATATTATATATGTAATATATATATATATATATATATATATATATATATATATACATATACATATACATATAATGTATGTATTTTTACATAATATATATATATATATATATATATATATATATAAATTTGTATATATTCTTCTGCATTAATCCTTTATACTTGCACGCCTTCATAAAGTGGCACAAGTGTCGTGTGTTCCCCACTCCTAAGATTAATTATCACGCGAGATGCATTTTATCCGAGAAATATAAATGCTTGCACTTTCAACTTTGCAAAACCGGAATATTCCTCTTTTGTCATTCCCTTAGTCAGTATTCATGCATTTCTGTCATCAAAGGACAACCCTTAATTTTATTCACGTTGTTTCATGATTAAGCCGGTATAATGCCAGCATGGCCTCTCGTTCACAGAGCAGCCTGTAAATTCTTGTTCTCACAAGTTATCTATTTTGGGCGTGCTTGTGGACGGAAAGCTATTGATAGGTAAGCCTAATGACAGGCATACACGTGACGACGGGCCAACTTCGAAGATGAAGCTTAACCGAAGGTCCACACGAGAGCCAGCAGCAATATAATACGTGGGAAGCATTCTCGTAGCATGCGCCAAGTAACTCCTCAATGGCCGCGTAAGCTACTTCGTCATACTTGACGACGTAACTTTTCGATCTGGGTCCTGCCATCACCTCCGGGATGGACCTCCCTGGCCAAAATAATGAGGTAAAGACTCCATCACAACACCACCTTTAACCCGCTGAAAGAACCAACCGCTCCTTCACGGCAACCCTTATCACTGGATGCTGCGACCCCGGACTGGAATTCACTATTACCCTCTTTACTCCTTGGCCTTCGAGCTGCCCCAAAATAATATGTCAACGCTTCTTCCTTTTCAGTGGTAATCAGGTAAATGCTCTGTGCTGTAGGAAGATCTTTCTCTTAATAAGTTGAGGAGTTCTGCTGACAATTTTAGTGAATATATGGCCATTATTCTAAAATGTGGTTGTGACATTATCCCTCTACCATGGCATCCCACAGGTTCGATCCTACATGTGGCTTACCAATCCCAATATAAATGGGTAAGCTGGAGGCAACATACTCTCTAAAGACTTTCATTGAATCGGAGACCTCTATCTTAATTGCGCTACCCGATTTACATGCATACATACTCACACACACACACACACACACACACACACAGACACACACATACACACACACACACACACACACACATATATATATATATATATATATATATATATATATATATATATATATATATATATATATATATATATATTTACACACGTATATATAATGCCGGCCTATCTCCCTTCGACATCCCGCATCAAGAGTATTCCTACATAATACGTT
>NC_087202.1:37190574-37203074 GCF_015104395.2 Macrobrachium nipponense | reverse complement strand
AGAAGAAGAAAAAGACCACGGAAAGTAATATAAAGTTCCCACAGATAGGGTAAAAGGACTTGGATGTCCTTAAGGCGTATTCATTTTTCTCTATTTTATTCTGGGGACAATATTTTTCAATTTAGCCGTAAAAGATATGAGTACCTTCTGTTAGGGACGTTAAGATTTTTTTTGTATGTGAAAATCTATATTTTTGGGATTTGCGATTAGTGATATAATATAGTGTATTGACAAATATTCCTTGTAATGTGATCTGATGTAAAGACCAATCTTCTCTTGTGATATAATCTATCCCTTGTGATGTAATCTGGTGTGTAGACCCATCTGCCTATGTAAAATAATCAAGCGTACGAATCAATCTTCCCTTGTGATATAATCTGTGTACAGACCAGTCTCCCCGTGTAATGTAATCCAGTGTACAGAGCAATCTTCCCTTGCGCTGTAATGTAGTGTACAAACCACTTTCCTTTGTGATATAATCCAGTGTACAGACCAGTCATCCATTGTAATATAATCTTGTGTGTAGACCAATCTACCTTTGTGAAATAATCCAGTGCACGAATCAATTTTCCTTCGTGATACAATCCAGTATGCGGACCAATCCTCACTTGTGATATGATGTTGCTTATAGACCAGTTTCCCTTGTGATATAAGCTAGTGCACAGATCAGTCTTCTCTTGTAATATAATCTAGTACTAGTACGGACCAATCTTCCCTTGTGATATAGTCATGTGCAAAGACCAATCTTCCCTTGTGATAATCTAGTGTATAGACCAGTCTCCCCTTGTGATATGATCTAGTGTATGGACCAATCCTCCCTTGTGATATAATCTAGTGTGAAGATTAACTTCCCCTGTAATATCATTTGGTTTAAAGACCAACATATCTTGTGATATACTCTGATGTACAATCTTCCCTTGTAATATAAACTAGTGTACAAACTAATTTCCCTTGTGATGAAGTGTACTGACCAATCTTCCCTCGTGATATGATTGTTACAGACCAGTCTTCCCCTTGTTAAATTCTCTCTCTCTCTCTCTCTCTCTCTCTCTCTCTACCTAACAGACATGAGCAGTAGGGCGATATCCACCGAGGTCGACTATGAACTTTTGATGCCAAAAACTGTTATTTGTATAAGAAATGAAAATACACAAGAAATCAAATTAATATAAATTACGAATAATATTGACTGATGCTTGGCTCGTATGACGAGTTCGATTTCCAGTTGCATTTTAGCAAGTGCGAAAATGTTCATCCGTAACCTGCAACATCTACGATATCAAATATGAGTTCTTAAATTTAAGACTTGATTAAGGAGAGATAAGGAATTGACTGCAATGTATGATGTAGACAGATTTAGCATCATAGAGTTAGTGATTTGCTATGGTGTTCTATTTCACCATTAAGGAAAATAGTTTGGAAATCATAGTACTGCAGGAAAGTATCTTGAAATCATGTTGACCGCAAACATCCTAACAAATATCAGTTCCCTTGATATTGCTCACCAGATGCATTCTTCCCATTCAACGATCCCAAGCATTTCAGTTGGAAGATATTAATTTATTTTGAATGAGTTTAACAGTAAATGGAGAAGGAATGAAAATGTGTCAGAGGAATCTCACAGAGGAATAGTTATGAAGTAATATGACGGTGGAATTCATGCCTTTGAATAAACTGGGCATTTGTGTATTCATTTTAAATGCCAGGCAGTCAATGAGGGATCAAGGATTCCATGATGTGGGTAGAGGGTCTCAATTTTGGGGGCTCCTGATCTAGAGGTATTAGTGTTTTTTTTTTCTTGCCCGAGAGATGATACTTTGACGATGCTTTTCATTTTAATAAAACGCCTTCTTGTTATCGAACTATCATGAATACAGTACGACAATATTCTACTCATTAAATGGCTCTAAATCTATAATCAATGCAAAGTATGTTGAGTGATAGAATTGAAATGGCTGACAAAATGTAGATATAAAAATTAATATACGGGTTAATAATCCCCGACAATGACTGCAATAATTGTTATATTTGCTTTATCAATAAAAATTGCTGCTCTTCGTATGTTTGGGGTGGATCAGCTACAATAATCAACAGAATACAGTTGTTATATAAAGTGGTCACATAACATCAAGATTTCCTCCTGTGGAGGTGGTAGTGCCATCAGTGCACGTCATGTGGTGCACTGTAGGAATGACTGAATTTAAGGCCTCTAGCCGCGCCTACTCTTTCACCATTTACTTAGCCTCTATTCTACCTGTTAACTTACTTCAGTCTTGTGCCCCAACTATTCCAACTCCCTATTTTCGCTCCCTAAAGCACTGAATGGCTGCAACTGCCCCAGTGCTTGGCTTTTGGACCTATTATTCATAAATCAAATCAAATCGCGGGTCATCCTTATATAATGAAAATAAAACGAATAATTCCTAAATCGAATAACCGATGAGACACTTCATTTTTAAGACGCGCTTCGCGTCGCCAGACCTCGAAAGCTCTATCAAAAAGCCTCGAAAACGAGAGAGAGAGAGAGAGAGAGAGAGAGAGAGAGAGAGAGAGAGAGAGAGAGATGATAAAACTGTGGAGCGACGCCCTTAATGAGATCATCGATCTCTTTCCCACGCCGCCATTCTTCCAAGTATTCCACTGAACGAAGAAGTCGTCGTCTCCTCCTTTTGGGATTAAATGTGTTAAATGGATTCGACATTCTTAAGGTGACGCGGGGATGGTGCGTCTTTATATCTTTTATTTTATTTTCCTTTTTTTTCTTTTTAGCACGATTTTTTTTATACTATCTTATCATGAGAATACTTTACAAAAATACTATTTACTATTTTTACAATAGGAAGCTAGCTATATTTTCCTTTGCGAAGTTCAGAAAAAAAATATTACTAGAATTTTCTTATAGACTAGTGTGTGTGTTATCCCCAGATGTAATGATCTAGTAGAGCATTTCATGTATTAGTTTGTGTGTGCATATGGGGTGTGTGTGTATGTGTTCGCATGTGCGTGTGGAATGCCAGTTAGTTAATACGACATTTCAGGTGGTTAATTCAGCGTATTGAAGAGATAAGCAATTCAAAGTTGTTTATATTAAATCAGATATTTCGTATTCATTTCCAATGATTAGAACGAAAAATATTTATTCATACCACACTTAGTGATTAAAAAACCAGAGAAATCCGCGAAATTTTCGTGAAATATGTCGCTCTTCCTTAGAACTTTGACATTTGCTGTCTCACCTAAATAGAATTTTTGTGGTGAAGAAGCCTGGACAGGTGAAGTTGCCAAAACGTCCCAGTATCGCTCTGGGAATTAAAACAGAATTTTTTACTTGAAGGTTTCAAAAAAAAAAGAAACAGAAAAAAAAAAAGAATTCCACTGCAACAAGTGATGTTAAGGTCACATTTCCTATTGCGAAATGTTCCATTAAAAAGTTGATATTCAAAATAAATGAACAAATGTTTCATTTGCGAAAATTAGCAAACTACGTAAGAGCATTTGTTCAAATGTGTGCTAAATTGCGAGGTATGAAACCTTTTAGTGCATACATTTACATAATGTAACTTTTCCCCTGGTTTTATCTTTATCGTCATTATAATTATAGAACTGAAAATAGCAGTGGCATTTTCCGAACTCAAATTATTTCAAGAATATATGAAACAATTCGCCTTAAATTAAATTACTGAAATGTACATAGCACTGGTGTCAGTAGCATTTCTCCTAAACGTTTTCATTATATTAAAATCGTCCTTTTACAAAAAGCTTTTCTCTCAAGAAAGCAGCCTTTGAATTGTTTTTTGTTAATGTATCTAAACTCAGCGTAAAATATGGTCAATATGTTCAGGTGAATATACTAATGGTAATTTTGTTTTGGTATACTATATCGGCTTAGATTTTTCTCTTTCCAGTATATCATAATTCCTGTTGGTGAATGTACGCAGATCTATGTAAATTTACGATTACAAATCAGAGCCTTACAGTTCACTGACGATGATTTGAGTAAAGTAGTTCCAGAGAGAAGTGAAAGTATATTTATCCTCAGCGACTGTACTATTACTTTTCGAGTTTAGACTTACGTTTAAAAATGGCTTAAATAAGATTTTTTCCCATATAATATAGAGTATCAATCAGTTGCGAATTTAACTTCACATCATTTTTTTTTCATTAGAGTGCTGATAAAGTTTTGCCTCTGGAGATTATTTGTCGATACATATTTGCGTTTTTCTTTAAATATCACAGTCCTCGCCCCAAACTTCCGTAGGGTGAGAGCACAACAGAAGTTCAGGTTATGCACTAGAGGAGTGGGATTACGTAGGTTCTGGATTATGGAATTGAATTAGGTTCTAGATCCAGGAATTGGATTAGGATTTGGATTCTGGAATTCAATTCCAGAATCCAAAACCTAAACTGGACTCGGAAATGGGATTAGGCTTTGGATTCAGGAATGGATTAGATGATGGATCTTGAAATTGGATTAGGTATTGGATTTAGAAATTGAATTATGTTCTGCATTCTGGAATGGGATTGGGGCCTAGATTCATGATAGGATTAGGTTCTGGAACCAGAAATGGGATTAGGTTCTGGAACCAGAAATGGGATTAGGTTCTGGAACCAGAAATGGGATTAGGTTTTAGGAACCAGGAATGGGATTAGATCTGGATTCCAGAATGGGGTTAGGTTGTGGGTTTTGAAATTGGATTAGGTTTTGGATGCTGGATGTCGATTAGGTTCTGGATCCCAAAAATGGAATTAGTTTCTAGATTCAATAATGTGATCATGTTCTGGATTCTGGGATAGGATTAGGGTCTGGATTCATGGATGGGTATAAGCTCTGATTCAAAAATGGGATTAAGTTCTGGCTGACGAATACAATAAGGTTCTGTATTCTGGAACAGGATTATGTTCTGGATTTTGGAATTGAATTAAATTCGGGATAACTAAAACGTAAATATCATAACATCTGAGAGAAATGATAACAATTAATATTACAGTCATGAAATGTTACGTAATTATGGCATGTACGATTGTTTTTTTCTTTACAGTTGTTCGTTTCTTAAGTAAGTGAATTCGACATTGCAACGAACACAGCGATGCTATATTTAGAGTGAAATACACACACACACGCAATTACACCATACGATATACTTCATACTTCACGCCTGAGAGTAAGCAAATTATCTTAATACGCATTTCCCTATTAGAACTTTTTAACAAGTCCTCTGTCTTCAGGGAACACAGCTTCAAGTTTGAAATTCGGGCGACTTGTTAAAACTTTGACAAGAAGACGACGAAGAATTTGACCTCTTCGGCAGAGGAGGAGTCATGTCTGGCATACAATCCAGTTTCCCCGTGGAAAAAGTTTACTCTTATATCTTGTTTCGCAAGTCTATCGATTGATAAATCAGTGATATATATATATATATATATATATATATAATATATATATATATATATATATATATATATATATATATATATATATATTATCACCACAGGTGTTGAAATAAGATACTGTGTGTAAGTCCTGTCTGGTTTCGATTTTATTTCTAAGATAAACGAAGATTTGATGAAAAATGGTAGAAATTACCACATACGCACATTGGGGACAAAACAGGAAACCATTGGAGAATAAAACTCTACACTTGACAAGTGTAAATTTTTCCATAAATTTCTGTTGCCATACTCAAAATTTCAACACACGATATATATATATATATATTATATATATATATATATATATATATATATACTATATATATATATGTGTGTGTGTGTGTGTGTGTGTGTGTGTCATAAACAAGACCGCTGAACATTACAATTATCAGACTTGACTCTGTAAACAACACAAAGAAGCAAAGATCAGACATAGAGTACCGAAGTACTTCATATTCCTTCGCACCAAGGTTAAATGAAGTAATAAAGGATGAAAACGAAATAAAAAATTATTGAAATACTTGTCAATTTTACTTGCTGTCTCATTATGACCTATTTATTCAATACTTTCATTGATTTTTTTTATTGTGTATAGCTATCGTTTAGATGTTAATTAGTTGGTTGGCACAAAACTATAGAAGGAACCTTATGCATATTCATCGACTTTTTGTTGGAATGGCATCCAGTGCTGCTGTCCTATGACCTCTCCTAGATAGTGCATACTTAGCATCACAGATTATCACGGTGCACTCGTCGTTTTTTTGTGTGTGGAGACAGATGTTTCTTGTTCACACTCCGTAATAAGGACAAAGTTTACAGATTACGTTTGGATGCTGGTTTCACTAAATTTATAGCTCATTAAGTATACGCATTCTCTCATATGCGTATTATAACATAAATATTTTATTTCTCTCCCTCTTCATGTTTTATTTCGCAATCAATGTTTCGTGATATTCTTGAATAAACTATAGGTACTGAGGCTTTATACAAAACATCGAGTGTCCATACTAAAACCTTCTTTAACAATACATCATTATCAGATATCTATAAAAATGAAGGAAATAGAAGTAGTTTAGACTGGATAGTCTTCGATAATTATGTAAACCTTACAAAGCATTTTCTATTCAGCAGTTTGTCTCTACATTATTGGTTATATGACCGAATCTATTTCCACTACAACTATGATATATAAATAAACATTCCGATTTCTAACCCAAAGTGAATAGAATAGTGTTTAAGTATCATTCAATTAAACAAAGTATTAATCAGCCCTTGCATTACTTTGGTTTGATTTACATTGGCCAAACTTTGTACATACATTGCGTTTAAGTAAATCTAATATTTATCAGAGTTAATGAATTTAAAATTAAGAAACTGGAAGTTCATTAATTGTTAGAACCCTCTGCTAACAGGCAGGATAAATTACTTTGTCCCCTTTGTTTGATTGTGTGATTGATGACTTTCTACGATTTCAAAAGATAGGAAATTATTGTCTTGATACTTCCGTATCTCTGTTGATTTTAGTGCTGTTGTGCTCTAAGTTGCTATGCCTGACAAAATGTGTAATAGGGCACTATAAACCTATTACAGGCAAAATGAATACACTATTTACGTATGAAAAACCACATGTAACTTTTGAAATGATAAGTCCCTTGCTTTGTTTCAAGTATACATTACATGGCTGAACTGAATCCCAGTTATCTTCCCAAGGTGTGTATTAAGCAGTATTTAGAAAGATATGTCCCAATTGAACTCTCCAAAACTATGTTCTCCCATCTTTCATCATTATCTTCTCTCTCTCTCTCTCTCTCTCTCTCTCTCTCTCTCTTATCCAGTGATATTTATTGAGACACTCTTGGTTCGCCTCTGTCGCAAAAGTTTTCCTTCCTGTTTTTCAGCCACCATGGTGTGTGTTATTTGACTCTCTCTCTCTCTCTCTCTCTCTCTCTCTCTCTCTCTCTCTCTCTCTCTCTCTCTCTCGGCAAACATACGCACCCGCTGACAACCACATAGGCGCACACGCGCGCGCCCAGGCACCCACATTTCAAAAATTTTCTTCCTCCAAGAATCCAAGAATAAGGTTTGACGAGTTATTCTCATGCAATGAAAGAAGCCTCTTCGACGAAAAATTGAACTTGAAATGTCACATGGCTCTCTCTCTCTCTCTCTCTCTCTCTCTCTCTCTCTCTCTCTCTCTCATATGACCCCATCCACCGACCCACCCCTTCACCCAGACCCTATCCATCTCCCCCTACACCCTATCCAACCCCCACTCCCCCTCCCTCCCCCCCCACCCCCCCCTCACCCGCTTTTTTTTCCCGTGCTGTCGTTGTTGGTGCTTTTGGGGCGGAGCGCAGAGAGGAGAAATGGATTAATTTTGTTCCTCATTTTTCTTTTGATGTTATCAGAGAATGGCACTGATAAACTTTTGCACTTTATTATTCTTTTTTATATATTTTTTTTTTAGCCTTTTGACAGAATTTGTTTTTCTGGTACTGGTGATGTTTCGATTTTATTATTGAAAGAAATTCACCTTTTGATGTTTTGCGTAAGTGACGCCTGCCTGGCGCTCAGACCTTTTTGTGACATAAATAATTGGAGGGTTGATATTTCTATATGAAAATCTGGAAATTTCACGCTCGTCGTATCAAAAAGAAAAAAAAATCTTCGTCTATAATTAACTAACAGTGTGAACTCGGCAAACCCAGAGAGGTAGTGTTTAATGATAGACTTATTCTTCAAACTTCACAGTGACGTATAAAGAAATCTTCCCATGAATGATATTCAATCTCCAGATGTGAAATTTGATTTTCTCCACATATTTCAGGCTTCATCGTCTGAATCTTTTATGCAATTGCAGTGGTCATCATTTGTATTACTCCGGTTAGGTAGAGTATTATTTGAAAACCTTAAATTATAAGAAATGTCATTTCAACCATCGATTCATTTTGTTCTTACTAAAATGGGGCCAGAGATAGGAAATGCCTGTATAAGGCATCTCAGCTGTATTCATGTTCGTATATTTAGCGGTTTTTCTTCTTTGATACGTCTGCTATTATTACCATTACTGTTACTATTGATGATAATAGTAATACTGTGCTACATCGTCCACACCTATTGTGGGTCAATTCACATCTACAGTGAAGGCTTTGATTGTCTGTTCTTTCTATGATAGCCATTGTCGTCATGTGCATTTCATTCTATATCGTATTTCAGGCCATAAAATCTTAAAATCTTTATCATGTGAACAAGATTTTGATTTTTTCCAATCGCATTAAATTTACGAAAACATGGTGAAACTTAATCGCTTTTCAGGGATTTATATATATATATATATATATATATATATATATATATACTATATATATATACATATACATATATATATAATATATATATATATATATATATATATATATATGTATATATATATATATATATATATATATTTCTTCTTCTTCTTCTTTTTTTTACATTGCTCAAGGTCCTTCGGTAAGACGTTTGTAGGTTTTTCAGTCTGTTTGCTCCTATTCTTCACATTTTCTTTATCATATAACTTACCAATAAAATTTTCTTTCATCTTTTTTCTGTCTCACTTTCCTGGTACTATGACTTTCTTGGCTGTATTGCAAAAGCTTTACGATTACCTCTGCGCGTTGCTTAACATCTTTTGCGTTTAGCGCTAAATGTGTTCCATTAATACATATGGCTCCCTTACGTAAAGAAAAGAAAAGATTAAACTCTGATGTTTCATATAAACTGAGTTAACCCTTTTCATTTTTTGCCCTTTTTTTTTAGGTCACGTTTTTTCCCCTGAAAAATGCTGATGTCAATATTTTTTGGTTCCCAGGCAATGGCCTTTCATGCATATAATTATATACAGTTCCTATATCGAATGAAAATCCCGGATGGATTAATCGGATCCTATTCTAATCAACCTTTTAATCGCTTTTCGATTCCATTCAGTCCCGATAAATAATCGTTGTCATCAAATATCCATCAGAGGATAATATTCTCTACCAGGAATTCCTGATCTATATATATATAATGTGTGTGTGCATGTTATATATATATAATATATATGATAGTATATATATGTATATATCATATATATATATATTATATATATATATATATATATATATATTATATATATATATATATAGATATATAATATTTTAATATAATAGATTATATTAAGCTTAAGAACTCCTGACTTACTATATAAACTAAGAGATAGAACTATATGGAGAGTACGAGATTAGAGATGATTATATTTATAAACTATTATATATATACCCTGTTGTTATCTTGGACGCATGAAACCGTGTGACTAATAGCTGGCTTGACTTATAATCAGTACACACAGTATATATCATGATAGATCTTAGGATTTCATGAGGTGTGAGAGCCGGGGTCGTAAACACACTTTACTTCCATTTATATTTATATAGGAATAAATATAAATAATAATAATATATAATAATCTCTATATTATATATATATAATAGGGTATATATATATATATAAATATATATAATAACATGAATATATAATATATATATATATATATATATATATATATATATATATATATATATATATATATATATATATATATGGGTTTATATGTAGGTACTTCCTGCATTAGGTTACAATTGAAAAATTCTCAGGTCAAGGTGGTGAAGAGTTTCATTTCTGGTGATAAAAGTCCCCAAATGAATAAGGAATTTAATTATGTCAAACGGATGAGGTGAACTTGTTCAAGAAAATCTTATTTGCATCATTTAAATTTCTTTTTACCATTTTTGTTTTCTTTTGATTGCGTGACTGGGATGATTCTGATTTGACGTTTCCGACTGGATTATCTCTCTCTCTCTCTCTCTCTCTCTCTCTCTCTCTCTCTCTCTCTCTCTCTCTCTCTCTCTCTTGTTTTTTCTTTTTTGTAAAGCAGTGCTGAGTCCATCGACGACGCTAGAAAAGCTATGAATATAGAGCAACCCTAGGTAGAAAAAGGTTCGAGTAAAGTCTGAAAAAAGGAAAATAATGCATATAAAAGGAAAAAATACTTGGCTATGAATTTATTAGAAGTTTTAAGATTTAGTCCTTTCGTGAGGTCTCGGGAGAGCCCAGAGATTTAGCTTTCAGGAAGGAGAAAAAAATCATGAAAAATGAAGCTGTTTATTTTTCCAGTAAAAATCCTTCACTTCACTTCTTTCTCGTTCAAACTGGGTATCTCATACCATTACGAATATTACATCTCAAAGAGGCTTTCTCTCTCTCGATTGGCATTACCCTTTTCATAGGCGTACTTACTAGACTATCTACATACACACCACACACACACACCACACACACACACACACACACACACACACATATATATATATATATATATATATATATATATATATATATATATATATATATATATATATATATTATATATATATATATATATATATATATATATCTATATTAATACCCCAATCAGTTCTTAAACTAAAGGGTAAGAGACATACCACTAGGGATGACGCTGAACTGACTAAAAGTGCAGGGTTTAGTAGAACATAAGACCAAGAAAGGGAATTCGAGATAAACTCTCACGTATATTTACAATAACTTCAGAAGATGGGAAATAATTAAGTTTGTAAACACTGTTGGAATCACTTAAAAATACAAATTAATAACTATACTCTGTTTTTTTTTCATCTGTCCATCCGCCTGTGGTGTTTTTGTATGGTAACATTGCGTCCCGGGCTTTAGATAGTTACGCTATTTGTAAGTTTTAGGTAAATAAAAGGATATCTGGGTGTACATTTGCAACTGAAAAGTGTTTTAATAATTTACTGTGTGAGAATTGCACCGTTAATATTCGAAATAGGATATTATTATAGTCGTTGAATGTAAGCTGAATGTAACTATCTAAAGCCCGGGACGCAGTGTTACCATACAAAAACACCACAGGCGGATGGACAGATGAAAAAAAAAAAAAACAGAGTATAGCCAGGTCTATAGGAGAATTGCGTTTGCAAACGGAAAATGAGTAGCAAAAGAAAAGAATTATGTGATTGGTAAAACCACAGATTCCTGGCACTGTACCTTATTCCGGAGAGATGAGTCCTTGCAGATGTACCAACGAAGGGGGTTGTGTGTGACTTTGGGAAATTGGCACTGGAAAGATACTGGACTGAGTATGCAGCCAAGGGGGTGGATAGGTCCTGAAGAAGTGGTACTCAAAGGGGGCAGGTTGTGTCACAGCAGCGTCTAGGTGTATCTCGGCTGAGCACTGGTGGGTGGCCGGATTAGTCTCCCATTCTTCCAGGTGTCCAGTTTTCTGTGGCTCTTTGGCACGCTACCTTTGACCTCATGGTTCGCTCTGTGGACCATGGGGTCAGGGCTTTGACCTCATGCGACTAGTTGTCCATCCGAATTGCACTTCTGCTACCGGACGGGCGGGGATTATCTCCAAGGACAGCTCTATAGTAACCTGGAAAACGGGCTAAACCCACTCACAAGTTCAAGGAAAAGGGGATAAGGGGCCGCCAAAGGAATGACAACTAGAGATTTAGGGAAGAAGCAATTTCTCCACAACTGACTGTTAGTGTCAGTAGTGAGATAAATACTTTAAGTTCTTAAGTTCTTAAGTTCTTTGAAAACAATTTTCTTGAAAGGGGAGTTGACTTGGGAAGGGTATCTGCCGTATATATTATATATATATATATATATATATATATATATATATATATATATATATATATATATATATATATATATATATATAATTTTTTTTTTTTTAAATAAGCCTGTATAATGAAATACAAACATGCTGATGGGACATATGAGTCACTTTACACAGGTAGGCGTAATCACACTAATATATATGGACTATGTAAATGGCCCGATAGTGTGTAGAAACACAACAGATTACCAAGACCTTAAGTAACTTTGTACATATATTCTTTATATGTCCTAATGTTTAATGTTAGAATTTTCATGGACGTATAGTTATGAATTACCAGTTACTTGAATTTTAATTATCCTTTTTTATACATTTTTATGTTTACATA
>NC_087202.1:37168074-37188074 GCF_015104395.2 Macrobrachium nipponense | reverse complement strand
AAGTTTTGAAATTACTTATTCCGATAAGTGCTTGATAATTTTTTTCTATTTCATCCTCTCCATTTATAATCTAATTTTCCTTTCTTCTCTTTTTTTCAGGTAAGTTCTGGTCTCTGTCAGAACGAGAGAGTGGCAGTCAAGTAAGTGTTATAGTTTTATTTAATCAGTTCCTATCGGTTTGTTGACTGAAATTGAAAATCCCAATAAACAGACGTGCACATTTTTTGTGAATCAGGAATTAGCGCAGACATACAGTTTTCTTTTTAATAATATTGATGGCCAACGAGTAAGGTGTATATTGTCCTTTTGCTAGTTTTGGTATTTGAGAGTCATGTACCGTGTGAAAGATTTTTGATAAAATTCGCCCGGTTCAATATAGAGAGGCTAACATGATATGGATACATTTCCGAAATCTTGTTGAAAGGGAGGGAGGAAGTAACTGGAAATAGATATATGAAAGAAGAAGGGGCATAACGTGCTACGAATTTCGTTAATTAGTTCGACAAAGAGCATGCCAGTTAATGCGGCGATATAATAATCAAGTTATATCTTCTTGCAAGTTAATCAAGTTACCGTACAGCCCAAGGACTTCGAAGTCGGTCTCTCACAGAGTAGGACTGTGTATTGATGCTTTGTTTAGTTTTTGGCGGACTTCTCTGTCAATGGAATAATTATATCTTGTTATTATTATTATTGTTGTTATTTTTATTGTTAATAATGTCCCTGTTGTTGACGTTTCTCTTCTTCTTCTTCTTCTTCTTCTTGATTATGAAGTTATAACTCTGATTTCCGCCTGAAGAGGCACTCTATAGAAGGATACCTACCACTCACTTTTCAATTCTAGTGGATGATGACGCCATGCTCTAGGGGTCATCACTTTTATCTGTGCGTGAGATGAGACGAGGAGTGATTCTCATTCAGAGCAGTGATCCTTTAAAGATCACTTAAATCATAGAAAAACCGATTGAAAGAATATGACGAAATCTGCTTCTCTTAATTTCCCATTTTTTCATATATTTTCTTTAATTCTACTAAATTTGGTGAACTATAAAATGACCTCCAAGTACCGTGCATAATACAGTCTACTCTTCATAATGAAGACCTCTCTCTCTCTCTCTCTCTCTCTCTCTCTCTCTCTCTCTCTCTCTCTCTACTGTTTTGTCTTTCTCCTCGCCTCATTCATTAATCCCAGCCCCTTCTCTTAATTTATGTATGATTTGGCCCCCACCGCTGCCATTGTCTCTACACGTCATCATTCACTGTCTTATCACTTTCATTATCAGCAGAAATGTCAAGATAGCAGCCCCGACCGGGAGTTTATGGGGTAGAGTCATTAAGGAAGTGGAAATTAGGGGCTAGGGAAAAATCCCACTTTTTTTCCAGCCTAGGGGTGTTCCGTAGAGATTAAGGAGTCGAAATAGAGGAGATTAGAGTCTGTCGGCAGTAGGAATGGGAGAGTTCAGTGGAAGGGGGTGTTCGAGCAATTAGTTCTCAGGCTTTTGATAACTGAGCCACGAATTATTGTGTCAGACGACGCGGAACTAAATTATGCGCCCTTCTGTCTCATTGATATGATCGATTGTTCCTCAGGTAATTGATGGATGTTTTGTTACCGAGTTCGAGGTGCTGTGAAAGGTTTGGTTTGTATAGGAAGCTGACGGAGCTAAAATATTGGTATTTGGGGTTTAAAAATATCAGATACCGTAGTTGACTTAAGCTACTGATATTTAACACTTTCTCCAATATTGAAACCTCCCTTCATTTATTTGTTTTTGTACTTTACTGGTATGTGATATGATGTCTCTTCATATCCATGATCATAGTTTACAGACTTCAGATGACTAGTGAATTAGGGGATTTCTATTATTCATTTATAAAATTCATTCATATGTTATTGCACCATTGTTCTGCTCATTGGAGTGCTGTGTCGTTTGCTGTTCTTAGATCCATTTCCGAATAAGCGGGCCCCATAGGGCAGCTACACAAGATGTGATTCATATATTGTGGATTGGTTCTCCGCAGGGGCATTAAGTACCATTTGTGTAACCCCATCTCTGGAAGTCATCATCCCCTGTCCTACCAACTTTTGTTCTTCCTCTATTTAGGGTGACCCATTTCCTTCTGGTGAGGGAGAATCCACAGGGCAGGTCTTCACTAGGGTCAGGGAAGGCAAATGTGATTCCAAACCCCAAAGGAAGCGATAAACAAGTCTGAAAAAAGAGGAAATCATAATAACAAAGGAGAGCAGTAGGAGGTAAAGAATTCAAGAGCCACCGAGCAGAGCCAGTCTTGGAAAATCCTCCTTATCTTTGAAGAGCATATAAGGGATATTGTGGCCTGAGGGGTTCCACGAATTGTTCTTTAATAAGATAAAACGATGTAGGTTGAATAAGGGGAGGGTGTTTGATAATATAGTGAAACAGAAGATAAGTTAAGAACAGTATTTAGTCTGAGAAAAGCAACAATCTTAGATAATATTAGACCCAGTAGAGAAAGTTTACTAAAACAAATTAGTGAATAAAAAGATAATGTTAGCCAGAGAAGAAAAGGGAAATCCTTATTGCTCGACTGGTCTATTGTTAATTTTCATTCATCTTGTCTTTTATTTTAATGGAAAACTGAGGAAAATATGTTAATTATATGTCACTGAAATATTCGTTGCTTAGCAGGATTTAATGTGGAATAAGGGCCAATGTCTTAATGCTCTGTCAAACATTGTTGTTCTGCATTTTGTTTATTTTTCGCTCAACTCAAAACCCGCAAGGAAAGGATAGCGAGAAGCATGCCGACTGCTGCCAGCTCCGGATCTATTCCCTTGAAGATTAAACCAAGTCATAATATATTTTTCCTCCCAGGGGCGAAGTTATCCCCGAGCAGAGCCACTGGGAGAAAATGGGGTGAAAAAATAATCGACATCCACCGTGAGCAGGGCTTCCAGGAGATGTGGCCTGGGCTCTCTCTCTCTCTCTCTCTCTCTCTCTCTCTCACAGAACCCAGGTGTTTGCATTATTGCGAGGAGAGATTTCGTTGCGATTATGAAGGCACTGGGACTCCCATTTTCATTACCCGGCGTCGAGATGCCTGCCTGTTTATCTCCCGTCACTCCCCCGTGACATCTTCAGCCTTTAGTATTCAGAGGGCGAAATATAACCTTCCCTGACTCATGAGGGCGCTGCCGTTCTCCGTGCGGTGGTGAGCTCGGGGGACGCGACGCGACATCGTCTTGCGTGTTTTCTTTTTATCAGCAGACAAAGAATAAGGAGCCGAACGACCAAAAGGCGGAGTGATCAAAATGGCGGCTTATTTGAGAATTGCTAAGCAAAAGTGGGAATCAGAGTTCCATTAAAAGGGAGAAGTGGAATGTTATTGTTCGTGATTGGGCAATAAGTGTTCCACTTGTGGCGCGCTGGATTTTCTGCGGGAAGTGCGGTGTTTTCTTGAGTTGGCGAGTGATGGTTCCTCAAGAGGTCATTAGGGCGGGGGTGGGGGGGTTGGGGGGAACGCTGCAGTGGCTGTGGTCAACTTATACACATCTTCCTTCAAGATGAATATAGTTTTTGCACGTCCTTGGAGAATTCTCTCTCTCTCTCTCTCTCTTCTCTCTCTCTCTCTCTCTCTCTCTCTCTCTGTCATCAAATACCCAACAATGGAATAATACTCTCTACCAAGAATTCTTTATCTATAATATATACGGGTGTTTATGTGGGTAATTCGTACATCAGATTACTACTAAAAGTTTCTCGGGTTGAAGTGGTGAAGACTGTCATTCCTGGTGATAAAAGTCTCTTAATGAATAAGGACTTTAACTGCGTCAAACGGGTGAAATGACATTATTCAGAAAAATCTTATTTGTATCAATTATACTTCTTTTTACCATTCTTATTTATTGGCGTGACTGTGAAGATTTGGATTTGTCGTTTTCGATTGGAAAGCTCTCTCTCTCTCTCTCTCTCTCTCTCTCTCTCTCTCTCTCTCTCTCTCTCTCTCTCTCTCTCTCTCTCTCTCTCCAGTAGCTGTAAATCAACATGACCTTATCCACTGTTGTAAGCCTAATGAGGATGTTTACACGTGTAAAGGAGAATTAATCTCAGTCCCTGGACGTATCCAACATACTGAGGTGGCATAGAAAGACAGATCATATTTGTTGCAGATATTCACAGAAGGAAATAGCATATTAGTCACAATTCATAAATGAGAAGAAAAAAAATTATCATCGCGTATATGCATAACACACCACATTTTTCCATTGACATGCTGAAGATAAAGACCACATTTTTCCACAGACACACTTAGAAGTAATAACACTCTTATCAGAAGCATACACAGATGGACAAAAATAGGAATACGTAGAACGATAAATCATTAATGTTAATATACAAATAGAAGGAAAGAGCACGTTCGTAACAGGTATATATAGACAAAAAACAAGCTTACCACAAGCCCCAATTGCGTTTTATAGAATAACGAACTAGACGTTGGCTTGTTTGGCTCCCCACTTGAGTTACCTACAAAGCGTTTATTTATCTATTATATCTTTTATTCATCGTTAGAGAAATCGTTTTCCTGCAGCTTTCTGAATAACACAAATCTGTATCTTGTTAAGTCCCAGTGTCCCTTTAATATGAAAATGTTTTTGAATTTTCAAGATGAATTTCTTGAGAATGAACACAAGCGGGCGTGGCCTCCTTAATCGCTTCATTAATAGAATTAGATACGAACGTTTCGTCGGTAGTAAGAGAAATACTTCAGCAGGCAATATACTGGCAGCTCATTTCGAATAAAAGTAATCTATAGCCTCGCTCTTTAGCTTGTCTTAAACTTTTTTTTCTTCTTTTTTTTTAAGCTACGGCTTCAGAAGTAGTTCGCAGATAATCATATACTAGACAATTGAGATACTCTGATGCTCCATTTTGATCATTTCTTCCGAGTTCATGATTGCTTTTCTTGATTCTCAAGCTCAGAGAAAGGATCTTTCCCAGACAGTGAGCCCGAGGGTTTTCAGGGATAGTTATCTATAACTAATATTTCTTGGGGATCATTATCTTTATGATATTTACAGTTTTTTGTTTATGTTATTACTGTAATCCCCAACGGGCTCGTACTAAACACCCAGCAAGGGTGAGATACATACCGGGTTAAAAAACCTTTGGGGATCACTACCTTGGGAAGGGCCCAAATAAATAATCTGATAAGTACACCAAATAAACAAATGTTGTAATTTATGTTCCTTTTTTATAAGTGATTATAAGAATGCGAGATATTCTTCCGTGCTTGGTCGGTGGCAGCTGGTGCTCAAGTTTGCTTTGGGAAGGAATTCTTTTGTTTTAATGATTGTCCCGATGGCTGTTTTATTGTCCAGGTCAGTCGATTGTTGGCTTTTGGATTGTTGGCTAGTCTTCGGTGCGCTTTAGGCATTGCCTACGGTTCTCTGAAGCGTTCTTTTGGCCTTAAGCTGCAATTTCTTTCATTCATTTTACTGCACCTTCATTCATATTCTCTTAAAAACCTTTCTACTCCCACTTTCCCTTTCAGCGCTGAATGACCTCATAGGTCCCAGCGCTAGGCCTTTAGCTTCAAGTTTTGTTACTGTTTCAAAACCTATTTTTGTTATTGCAATATAAAACCTGGATTTAGACTTTCCTTAATGATCGTGAAGTTACTGTGCGTTATTTCGTTGGATGTTTTTGAATGTTGATTCAATCATTATCCGTTGAACTTAACATCTGTTCAGTAACTTACGATCAAAATCTATTCGTTGAATTTCATCAGTCTTCTCATAAGAATTAAACGCAAAACCCAGAGAAATCAACGGCGAATAAACCCCCTTTATCTGTACTTCCATGGCAGTAGGAAGGTTCTAGAGTCATAAAAATGACATCTCGACCTCTTAATGAAAACCTTTAGACGCAGGTCAAGGTGATACGATCCACGACGAGAGAGAGAGAGAGAGAGAGAGAGAGAGAGAGAGAGAAGAGAGAGAGAGAGAGGAGGTCATGTTGGGAGGGGAGCCAGGCCAGGTAAGCGACCCTAATGGGGATCAGATTTACAAAGGCAATAGTCCTCCTCTGGCCTCTCCATTTCGTTACCTACCGGCGTCGTCTCTTGAATGCGCAGCTGAGGATTGTTTATTTTCCTAGTTGTAGCGTCTATGACTTAATTTTTTTTTTCAAATTATGCAAAGAACTTAAAGAGCTGCTTATTATTTTCCCTAGTTATAATAACATAATTATTATTAGTTTAACATAACATAATTATTACCATTTCAACAACGTCCTCGTTGGACGAGTGTTTTTCGCGCTCGGCTGCCAATCCGATGATCCGAGGATCGATTCTCGGCTCGGCCAACGCGGAATCAGAGGAAATTTTTTTTTATGATAGAAATTTTCCTCTCGATATTATGTGGTTCTTATCCCAAGTTGAGCTGTAAGTCCCGTTGCTAGGTGACCAATTGGTTCCTAGCCACGTAAAAATATCGTATCCTTCGGGCCAGCCCTAGGAGAGCTGTTAATCAGCTCGGTGGTCTGGTAAAACTAAGATATACTTAACTTTTATTAGTTTAACAGATGGTCGTTTCTCCCGAAATGAGTGGCTCCAAAATAATAAAAAAAAATTTAAAATATACCCTAGTTACTGCCACATTTATCCTTTCCCTGGTGAATAAAGTGACTTCCCTGTTCAGGATATTTCCAAGACATGAGTCACTACATATTCTCCTCATGGAAGCCTCATCAACGGCATTTTTATCATTTCGGGTGGCATGTTTTCGGAAAACATCTGGAACTTGCCTTGATAAGAAAGAGAAGTTGAAAATGTGAAAGAAGGTCTGGAACTTTTGTAATGTTGCAGAGGCCGCTTTATTTTCCGAAGGAATGAAAACTTAGACTGAGCGGAAATCATTCCGTTGTAAGGACTTTGAACTTTAGTAATAGAGTGCTTTTGCTTTGTCAAATTTTTCTGTTTTTCTTTATTCAAAATTGCAATGGTTCATTCTTGGCAATATAGTTAACAGGAATTCCACATATAAATAAATATTTTTACCCATTTCAAATTGCATAAGTGTTTATTTTCGTAATCGATAATTCAAGATCTTGAATGAAAGAAAATCTTTCTGTGCTTGATTTATCTCAAAGCGAATGATTCTCTACCATTTTTCTTGTAACGATTTTAGGTTTTTGAGAAAAAAAAACATAGTGACCGTTTCTTCTGCAGGTCGCATCACCAAGAAATCAGATAATTGGTTGCATTATGAGAATTACAGAGGTATTCAAATCAAACCTGTTATCAAATACGTAACTTTGGGTACAAACCAATAAATTGCTTTTGGAAACACGTACTTACATTTGAACCCAGACATCCAGTGCTTGAAAAATAGAATATACCGAGTGAATGGTTCGACAAATAGAATATTCTGAGAGAATGGCTTGAATGGTCTGAAAAAAATCGAATATTATCTGAGAAACAGGTACTTGTTAAGAATTCTACTAAAGAAACAGTTTTGCACTTGTAAACGAGTGGCTTCAGTGATAAAGAAATTAAGTCTCTTTCATGAAACGGCAACGTAGCGTGAGCATCTGCTTCAGGTAATATCGGGTATAGCTCATTCAGTAACCATTACCCATTGCATATTGATCAAGACCTTGTGCAATATGCAACGAGATGAAAGCTTGCAATTGGTAGGTTTATGCTTTACATTTAACATAAATGACGTGAACGAGGGATTTCGCTCGATTATGTTTAGTATTTCTGGCCATTGTTTGAGTGGCTCTTTTCTAAGAATAAATATTTTTCATTCTCCTCGCATATGTCGTCTTTATGCAACTGGTGCACTATTTTACTTCATAAACCAGTCTCTTTTAATTATCATCCAGGTTAATTTTGTAATCAATTAGGAGGCGGGAAATCTTAACCGTTGTTTTGAATGAATACCTCGGGTCATTACCTCAAAGTTCAGTAACCAGTTGCAAATGACAAAATAATGAGGAACGTATGGTCTTGGGGGAATGAGGCAATTAGACTGGAGCTCTTTGAAGTATTCATCCAAACTAATTTACCGTAAAGCGTTCCGGTGAATTCATTTGTCTCGTTCCGTTTCTCAGACACTTCACCGAAGAAGTTGAGTCGAATCCGGTCGTATCTATGTTGAGATTGCTTATTCAATCGACGTGTTTCTGTGGTATTCATTCGTGATGTTGTTGCGGTACCATGATGTTGTACTTGTAGAAAATCATGTTATCCTTCTAAATGCACATATGTGGTGATTTTATGATACTTGAATAAAAGATCAGAAGCTGACTGTTGAAGACAGACGTAGGACAAGTGACCATAGCCATTCTCTAGAAGCAAATACCTTCCCAAGCCGCCGTATGGGATGGATGTATAGAGAGAGGAGAGAGAGAGAGAGAGAGAGAGAGAGAGAGAGAGAGAGAGAGAGAGAGAGAGAGTCCTTTATTCTTCAGTGTCTCGTCTCTCTCTGATGATGTGATGAAATATTTTTCCTCCCGGTTCTGCATTTTTCCAAGACTTTGGAAAATATACGATTTGTCACCTTCTTTTCACGAAAAAAAATAATTTGATCATTGCAGTTACTCATTTCGAGTTGTGAGTTTTCATTGAAGCCGTTTTTCATTTATTTTTCACTCAGTGTCTGTTCCGTAAAATTATTATTATGATTATTTCTATTTATATTTTTAATGAGTATTAAGAATATTATTTTCGCTTCTCGATGTTCCACAATTTTTTTAATAACAACTTTGCAATGTTTTGATAAATGGATAGCTAAAAAAGTCATAACGGTATCCGTAGGGATTTCAACATCTGTTTTCATGTTTGAAGGAGACAGGCCCATCTTATCTTACAAATCATTACTTTGATATTTTACTCTGATCTTGAGAAAATCAGAAGAGATGTGCATACGCGCGCACACAGGTATCTACACCTGCCGCGCACACAAAGGCGAGAGAGAAACGAGATTGTTTGATTGAAGTGGTACGGGCAACTTTAGACAGGCTGCCACTCTGGTCTCACTTAAGTGAGGTAAATATGATGGATTCGCCGTTTCGAAGTTCTGTTGCATAGATCTCCAACCTAACTCAACTTCTCTGTCGGATATAACCCTCAGATAATGTTCCTAGTTGCCTCTACCAATCAGTAATGTTGACAATTTTGTTTAACAGTCAGATTTGAAACTATGTTCACAGTATGTACATTTTTCTTTTATTCAGTTCTTGGTTCTGTGTCTCCCACTAGTATTGTGAAACCTGTGCTAAGAGCAATCTCCGAGGTGCTAAATTTGTCAGCCATATTCCAGCGGTCTTATTTATTCATTTGCAACAGCAGGTATTGCTTTGCACATTTCATTGTCGTCAGAAACATGGAAGCTCGTTTTCTATCTTCTTTGCGTGTTTGCACTGAGAGAAATCCAATCCTTTCGAAATAAAAAAGAGAATAGAATATTGGCTTGTCCTTTCGGTGTTCATTCACGTTTAAGGTCTCGTTTCATATTTTACCTGACTTCTTTACCTTTTCCCAAATGATTTTAGACATTCCAACGAGGTTCTCCGCTGGGAGGTCGTTATACTTGAGTCGTTGACAAGCAAGGTGCAAATTTTATCTAAAAACCTGTGAGACAAATACATCAAGCTCTTTTATTTTGCACCTTTTTTTTGATGATGTTTTCTTACTCTGCTCCTCTGCTCAAATTTCACTTGGTTCGTCATTATTCTTCCATCTACGTTTTGATTCCCAAATTAATTGACAACCGACACCGCCAATTACGAAAGATATTGATCGACCAAGCTAGACTCTCTCTCTCTCTCTCTCTCTCTCTCTCTCTCTCTCTCTCTCTCTCTCTCTGTGTGTGTGTGTGTGTGTGTGTGTGTGTGTGTGGATAGAAATCGAAAACATAAGGTTAGTAACTTTCCTTTAGGTTTTACGCGTGACACCGGCTTTCAGGCAAGTGTAGCCAGCTCTGTTTGCAGGCTTTTGAGTGTGAGCCTTTCCGGCTTTAACATTCTTTAGAGATAGTTCAACTAGCTGGCTCTTAAACTGTAGCTAGGCTTTATTTAGGCTCTTGAGAGGTATCTCGATTTTTAGGATGAAAAGTGTGAGCCATTCCTGCTCTCGGGCTCTTAAGAGCTAGCTCGGCTTGCAGGCTCTGAAGTGAGCCTTTTCAGCATTCTGGCTCCTATGAGCTAGGTCGACCGTAGGCATGTAAGTGTGAACCCTTCCATCTTTCACGCTCTTAAAAGCTAGTTCAACCTGTAGCCTCTTAGGTGTGACCTTCACGGCTTTTCGGCTCTTAAACGCTAGCTTAACCTGTAAGCTCGTAATTGTTATCTACACTAGCTTTCATGCTCTTAAGAGGTAGCTCGACTTATAGGCTCCTGAGTGTGAGCAACTCTAGCTTTCAGGCTCTTAGGAGCTAACTCCACCTATAAGCTCATAAGTGTAAGTCACTCCAGATTCTAGGCTCTTAAGAGCTAGGTCGACCTGTAGGCAATTAAGTGTGAGCAAGTCGGGCTTTCGGGCTCTTTAGAGCTAACCCAGCTTGTAGGCAGTTAACTGTGAGTCATTCCGGCTTTCAGGCTCTTAAGTGAGCCAGCTCTGTTTCAGGTTCATTACGCAGTATAATCAGACTTCTTATTCTTTGCAAATCATGGCCATTGTCACCTAGAACTGAGGGGTGAGAGGTGATCTAAGGCTTCTTCTTATTTCCTATCCAGACTGATATTTCATTATTGTAAATTCAAATGGAAAATAAATTGTTACCAAAAATATTTAACTTGATTGCGAAAGCGAGTTTACCTACATACCGAATATACATTGGAATAGAACTAAATAACCAG
Source organism: Macrobrachium nipponense (assembly GCF_015104395.2). Taxonomy (NCBI): domain Eukaryota; kingdom Metazoa; phylum Arthropoda; class Malacostraca; order Decapoda; family Palaemonidae; genus Macrobrachium; species Macrobrachium nipponense. The sequence continues at coordinate 37,177,230 of NC_087202.1, read as the reverse complement.
ATGGAAGTAAGTCCTTTTAAATGTTAATATTTTGATCTTCACAAAGATGGAGTAGATTATAGCCCGCCCGTGCAATTGCAATAAATGAGGTCAGTTCTATTATCTTGATTGTATAAATTTTTAAACCGTTATAACTGACAATGTTAGCTAGTCCCATATTGGGCTGAATGATGACATAGCTAGTTAGGGCAGAATGAAAAAATATTTTTATTTCCAATTTATCTAGTCATCCGTGATTGGAAAATTATACACTGATGTGGAGTTTATCGGCGAATTTTGTTCTAGCGTGGGATTAAACATATATTATCTGTTCCTGTTTGTAAATAACTTACAAGCTAATTATGACAGATACGATTTGGAAATTGTATCAGCATGGACTTTTGGTGACAAAATGTTGATAAAATATTGGAATTTGATATGATTTTATACCTTTTAATGCATGATGTTATACGTATAATACACATACAGATACGTTTATATTATATATACGTATATATATATATATATATATATTATATATATATATATATATATATATATATATATATATATATTCAGTATATATATATTTATATATATGTATATACATATATATATATATATATATACATATGCATAATATATACTTATATATACATACATATGTATACATACATTCATATATATATATATATATCCATTCAGGAAATCGCAGACAACCACATCAGAAGAATAAGTTTATAAGAGACGTTTCGCACATACAATGTGCATCTTCAGTGCATGTTGAGATAAAAAACACATACATATTAGCATTCAATAATAGCAGGATTCTCAATATAGTAAAAAGACTAAAATTAACTTAAAATTGACATAAAGGACTAAAAATTGACAAGTAAAACTAAAAAGTAAAAAGTACAAATAAAAAACAAATACCAAGGCGCAACCAACCGTTAGTTGAGAAGGAAGGAGGTAGAATGACTAGACTTGGGCAAGAAGTTAAAACGTTGACTATGCCAGATAAAGCGGAGAAGATGAAACTCCTTTATGTCAATTTTAAGTTAATTTTAGTCTTTTTACTATATTGAGAATCCTGCTATTATTGAATGCTAATATGTATGTGTTTTTTATCTCAACAGACTGAAGATGCACATTGTATGTGCGAAACGTCTCTAATAAATTATTCTTCTGATGTGGTTGTCTGCGATTTCCTGAATGGATGTATGTGATATACCTGCATAGCCTGTTTGTTCCGTGATGATTCGACGCCTGTTCCTGGTTTTCCTTTTCGTTCTTCGCCTCCGCCTTAGTGGGATTCGTCACTTTTCACAAATACTGAGATGTCGTTACCCAGCAACTACCTTGTCTATTTCAAGAAGACTGGAGAAGGCAACTCTTAAGCTCCAGAAAGCAAGATGCGACCTAGATTTCCTTCAATATTGCGAGCTAAACGAAGTTTTCCCGAAGTTCATCCGCTTCAAACTCTATAAGTCCTGCCTTTATAGTACGGAGTTCTACAGAGATACGTTAAGGACACTTCTTCGCAAAGAGATTGATACAAAGCAGACCGCAATACAGAAGCTTTGATATTACTGTTAAACAACTGAAAAAATGTACTATTTAATGACTTGTCTTTTTTGGACCGTATTATTTTCCAGAAATATTTTAATAAACATATAAATGATTTTATAGATAATGTTCACCAGCGCCACCCAAGGAAATTGCAGAGCTTAGGAGTTGCTACTCCTGTTTTTAACCAAAGATGTAATTGCATTTTTAATTTTTCTAACTATGTGCTGTCTAAGAGAGAAGAATTTTTACTTTCGTTTGGGCTTGAATTTTGTTTACCTTCTTATAGACCTGACTATGCCAGATTCTTTTATCCACTGGAAGTGTTGTTTCAACGTCTAATCAAACTTGATGTAAATATAAATGTTAGCAATTTACAACAGAAAATTTCCTCTTTGGCCCATAAGACCTATTCTCAACTGAAGGTCTCGTGGACCCCGTTCTTTAGAAAAGATGACTTGCAATTATTACTCACACTTAGAAAAAGAGATGATCTAGTTATTTGTAAGCCAGACAAGGGAAAAGGTGTTGTAATCTTAAACAAAACTGAATATACAACTAAAATTGAAGAATTCTCTCCGATAATACTAAATTTAAACTTCTAGGAGAGCCTAATTTTTTAGATATTTATAAACGTGAAGATAAAATTAACAGATTTTTAAGGAAACTAAAAAATGAAAACATATTGGATGAAAATACATACCAAAAACTTTTTGTCTCGGGTTCTTCATTTAGCATTCTTTACGGACTACCGAAAATTCATAAGCCTGGTTTGCCTATTAGACCAATTATGGCGGCATACAACAGTCCATCTTTTAATATATCTAAATTTTTAGTATCTATTTTAAATGAGTTTTCTTTTAACCAATACAATGTGAAAAACGGTTACGAGTTTCAAGATCAAATAACTAAACAGGATGGTGAACTCTTTATGGCCAGTTTTGACGTGGAGTCGTTGTTTACGAATGTCCCTATTAATGAAACTATAAACATCATAATTGACAGAATATTTCCAAATGAAGAGTTTTTATTTCATGGTTTTAATAAGCTGCTTTTTAAGCAATTTTTAGAACTTGCCGTTCACGACTCAGCTTTTGTTTTTAACAATAAATTATATTCTCAGGTAGATGGTGTGGCCATGGGTTCTCCCTTGGGTCCATTATTCGCAAATTTTTTTATGTCTAGTCTTGAACAAGAATTTTTGAATTCTTGTCCTAATTCTTTTAAACCATTGTTTTACAGAAGGTACGTGGACGATACCTTCTCCCTTTTTAGATACGAATGGCAAGCTTTACAATTTTTACAGTTTATTAATTTGAAACACCCTAACATTAATTTTACTGTGGAACTCGAAAACGGTAATTCATTACCGTTTCTTGATATTTGCATAACTAGGGATCAGTCAATTTTTAACACTTCAGTTTTTAGAAAGAAAACATATACGGGACTTTCTAATAATTTTTATAGTTCTTGTCAAAAGAGTTTTAAGCTTAATGCAATCTCCACTCTGGTTCATAGAGCAATAAAATACTCATCAAACTGGGATATCTTTCATAAAGAAATTGAATTTTTATCTAATATCTTCCACGAAACTCGTACCATAAGAATGTATTTTTTAATATTGTTAACAAACTTTTAACTTTGCATTTTAAACCACCCATTCCAATGATAGGCGTACCAAAAAAACTAATGTATGCCTCCATAACATATATATACAATAGCAAATTTTCACAACACCTAACTAGAATCATAGAAAGTGAAATTCCCTGTCTAAATATAAAACTTATATCTAACAACCCATGCAAAATAGGCTCTTTTTTCTGCTTCAAAGATCGTCTGCAGCAGTTCATGCGATCCAACGTGGTATACAAATTTACGTGCCCGGGATGTCCCGGAATTTACGTTGGATCGACTAGGAGGCTGCTGCAGATGAGATACTGCAGTCACATGGGCTTTAGTTTCAGGACCGGTCAAAAATTAAGTAGGCCTGAACACTCCAACATAAAAAACCACGCAATCAATTGCAAGATAGAGGTGAAGAAACAACACTTCTCTATTTTAGGCTCGGTTAAAGACTCTGATTACATACCACTCTAGAGTCATTATATATTAAACGTCTTGTTCCCTCGTTGAATAGTGGAGTTTCATCTTCTCCGCTTTATCTGGCATAGTCAACGTTTTGAACTTCTTGCCCAAGTCTAGTCATTCTACCTCCTTCCTTCTCAACTAACGGTTGGTTGCGCCTTGGTATTTGTTTTTTATTTGTACTTTTTACTTTTTAGTTTTACTTGTCAATTTTTAGTCCTTTATGTCAATTTTAAGTTAATTTTAGTCTTTTTACTATATTGAGAATCCTGCTATTATTGAATGCTAATATGTATGTGTTTTTTATCTCAACAGACTGAAGATGCACATTGTATGTGCGAAACGTCTCTAATAAATTATTCTTCTGATGTGGTTGTCTGCGATTTCCTGAATGGATGTATGTGATATACCTGCATAGCCATATATATATATATATATATATATATATATATATATATATATATATATATATATATATATATATATATATATTCACATATATATACATAAATATGCATATATAAATGCATAATATTTAATATATACATATATATATATATATATATATATATATATATATATATATATATTATATATATATAATATATATATATATATTATATATATATATATATATATATATATATATATGTATATATATATAATGCTGGCAATCCTCGTAGACACGGAGATATATTATTCAGTTGTATTCCACATCGATAAATGAAATATGTAAATGGTAACAATGTACCCAACAGTTTCATCCCCCATTGGACCTCTTCTTGGAGCGTTTAGTAACGTCCCATGACGAGGTCCAATGAAGACGAAACTGTTGGGCATATTCTCTACCATTGACAAATTCATTTTGCTATGTGGAATGCAGCTGTATATATATATATATATATAATATATATATATATATATATATATATATATATATATATATATATATATATATATATATATATATATATATATTATATATATCATATATATATATATATATATATATATATGATATATATATAATATATATATATATATATATATATATATATATATATGATATATAGTATACATGTATATATATATTTTATATATATACATATATATATATATATATATATATATATATATATATATATATAGATAAAATGCTTATATATACTACATATATACATATGCATGCTTAATATATCACAGCAGATGCACGTGACTTCCTGATATAGCGAAATACTACAGGAAAAATAATAGGCAGAAATTCTAACCTAGTGCTTTCGTCCTTTAATGAGACATTGTCGAAGAATACATGAGATACAGTTAAAAAAAAGTTACAAGGTAAAGAAAAAAATCAAGAATGCCAGATGATTAATTGTCAAAAGGGTTAAAATCAAAGGATGATCCAGGATAATCAGACATGACACGGTCACAAACTAAAACAGACTTAACCAAAAGAGGAACGGAAGCTTAGCCATACAAAGTCCAAAAACATTTAAACAACTGAATTTTGTTGCTTATATTTATCTACAACTTTTTTGGTTATGAAGGCATCGAGTTTAAACAAAACAAGACTTTAATTTAGAAAACAACCATTATTTGATTTGTTGAAACAAGATTCAATGATATTCCTTTTAACTGTTTTTCTACATGGCATTAAGGATCTTGCCTGACTTCAGTTAATAGGATGATCTAAATCTCTCATATACACGAATAATGAATTCGATATTTGACCAGTACTCACTGAATATTGGTGCTGTTTGATTAGTCGTGAAAGTGATTTTCCAGTTTGTCCGTAATATGTTTTATCACACTTTTTATAGGTCAGAAACATCTTCAGGAGAATTTTCTATTACTAAACCATTAACATAAATATTGCTGAAGACAACATTTATGTTGAAAAGCTTTAAAATTCTAGGAATTTCTGAAAACCTTTCATCAAATATATGTGTGCGTGTTCGTATTAATGAATCTTTCTTAAAATAATCACTGTATAAGGTGTGTAAGGAAGGTCTATTGATTCGTCAATGATGCCTAGACCTCATTTAACCAGTCCAGAAAACTATATGGAAAAGAGAACAACCAAATTATGAGGAATAAAGGAAATAAGGAAAGTAACTTGCCAAATATGAAAATTCGAGATATAACTGTTTAAATCTCTCTCTCTCTCTCTCTCTCTCTCTCTCTCTCTCTCTCTCTCTCTCTCTCTCTCTAAGTCCTTGGAATGGTATGCCCCAGTTTATTTGCAATCAGCATTCATTAATTTGCAATTTACTTCTCTTAGCAATGGAGTCCCTCGCTATGTTTCTCGCAAATAATTCCGATACTGTAATGGAACTGCTTATAAGTCTGCTGTTTATTCTTTGTTTTCATTATTTATCTGTCTAATAAAAAATCTGTATCGATATAGATTCTGTCTGTGGTTTGACGATCAGTTATTGAAATAAAAATTTACATTTATCAATAAAATTATTTTATTCAATACAGGTATATTAAGTTTACATTATGTTAGTTATTTGTTTTGAAGATAATAGCTTTATATTCTTGCCTAGGTAATTGTAAAGAGACTTTTAAAAATGCACTGTCGTTACATGACGTAACGTCATGACGCGTTCACTTATTTCTATATTCTCATAAAGTTGTGTGAGTAAAATGAAAATTGAGATTTGGTAAAGTTTGCATTAAACTTAAAAAAACTTAGATTTTTTAAAATTTGCACTGATGATAATTCATGAGAATGAAGCAAAAGGTAAATATTACTGGAAGTTATAGAGTGTACATTTAGAGTGTTAAGGAAGAGACCTTGTGGAATCTCACTCAAGGATGAACCTCTCTCTCAAAGTTAGCTGGAAGTAATCGAAGGTTGCGATTCTCCTTTTGAAGTTCTGAGCTGTTCATCTTCTTCCGGCAGAACGGCCAGTCAGGAGCGATTTTAGGTGAAGTGTTTCGATGTTAAGATGAAAGACCAGTTATGAAGTCTTTGTGTTAAAGAAGTAGAATGGAAAGATAAATATGAAAACAGGGGTGAAAGAATGAAATGGTACTAAAACAAAAGATGGAATGAATGTTACGTTCTTGTCTGCTATGTTAACAAAGGTTTCTGCATTTAATCAATTATTTTTAAGAAAACACTCAGAAGAAATTAATTATCGGAGCAGATTGAAATACAAAGGGTTCGTGATTCTCTCTCTCTCTCTCTCTCTCTCTCTCTCTCTCTCTCTCTCTCTCTCTCTCTCAGACAGTCAAATGTTAAGATAGATATTGGAGACCAAACAGGATTTGCTCAAGAGACTTAGAAACAATATACTGAATATAATCGAACAAGGTTACCAAGGTGGCCTTCAGCTATAACGCTATTAAACGCAATAGTGACGCCATTGCACTTTTTCAAAATTAAGAAATTCCGTTTGTATCAGTATTTGCGTATCAGTCTCTAGTAATTTGAAAGACGAATCAATTACGAGAAGCTTGTAATTCCATGCTTTGATCAATTCCATGAAACTTGTAATTCCTAACCTTTCGACTGGAATGTAAACACAGATCAGTTTCCCATGCTTTGATCGATTCCAGGAGACTTGTCATGTCTAAACTTTCGATAGAAATGTAAACAGAATTACAAGAACGTTGTAATTCCTAAAATTTCGATGGGAATGTTATCAGAAATAACTGTCCAATCTCCCACGTGTTCATGCGCCATCGCAAGGAACACTTGCCTTCGGCCCTTTAATTAATACCCTGAATCGATTATTGACAGGGGGCTGTCAGATAGGAGAACTGCCCGTAACTGACAGCCTAGAGTGTAATATTCGCGTGTTATATGCTGTCGCCTGCCTGACCTGTCAGGCGAAACGTCATCGGGTTATGGTTAAAAAATCAATCAATTAAGAGACTCGCTCCTATATGTGACAGCGTGAAGGGAAATCCAATAGTCAGTATCAGTAACCTCTGCAACCATATCCCATAATGTTGTGGGTGTCTTAAAGCGTTGAGGTTGGATTTTGAACTTGTTTTTTTTTTCTTTTTATGGGGTTACGTCACACGTCAGTGGCGCGCGTAAATGTGAAAAGGTAAACACTGGTCTCAATGAAATAATTGAGGGGAATCGTATACATATCTAGATGCATCAACATGAAGATAAATATATGTATTCACACACACACACACACACAAACATTATATATATATATATATATATATATATATAATATATATATATATATATATATATATATATATATATATATATATGTATATATATATATATATATATATATAGATATATATTATAGATATTTTTATGATATATACATACATATATATACATATATATATACATATACATATATATATATATATATATATATATATATATATATATATATATTTACATACATATATATATATATATATATATATATATATATATATATATATATATATATGTATGTATATATATAATGTGTGTGAATATTTATATATCAAAATATGTATTGCATAAATATATATTATATATATGTTTATTTATTTATATTTATATATATATATATATATATATATATATATAGACATATATATATGTATATATATGTGTGTGTGTAATTGCAGTGCCGCATGACAACTTTTACTTTCAAATACCTTTCCCCTGAATATCCCAATAATATATCTTAATCATTTTATAGCTGAATAGATAATGAATATTGTCTATGTATTTAATATGCCAATCCATGAGGCATCGGTTCGAATCTTGGTCAGGGTACGTGCATTTATCCTACTCTAACGTGCAGTAGATTAGGTTAGACGTCTTGACTAGTATATGGAATGGCATTTTAGAGAAGTAGCAGATCATGGCGTGCAAACTTTCTGTTAAAAACTATCAGGAACAGTGACGTCTATGGTAGCTGGCGCCAAAAGAGAAAGTTTGAATTACAGAGGGTAAAAAAAAAGTAGAGGTCTATAGTAGTCTTGTTTCTAAGTGCCCTAAAACTATTGCTGTGTTGAATGAGCTGCTATCAGTATGTTTACACAGGTTCTCTGTAACCAGTGTAAAAAAAAAAAATCTGCATAGTCCCTTTTTTTCCTACTCTAGCCAGAGGTAAGAATATTTCTGTAGTTACCTTGACTGAGCTGTTAAATGAGCACCAGCGTCAACTGGTGGCGAGGTAAGAGCGTGGAGCCCGCAACCCCATCCCGAAGGAGAAGGTGAGAGCAGCAGAGCTTCACCCTTCTGGCACCATTTCCTCTAACGGGAAAAAATGGCTTAAGAGGAGAAATGTGAACGTGTTTATAGAATGTGCGTATGTGTATAACTGGTGTGATCATGATTGTATCCACTTTCGTATTTTGGTATAATGGCAAGCTTATGTAGCCATTTATTATTTGTTTTACTTAGTATTTATTTAAGGCATGTATTTGTATATTTATTGTATTAATTAATTTATCTATTTAGTTTCTTGAGACGAAGACGAATTCAAAAACTAGCCTTAAAACAACTCCCGATGTCATTCATTTAGCCCCTTTTTTCTCTGTAAC
>NC_087202.1:37110574-37163074 GCF_015104395.2 Macrobrachium nipponense | reverse complement strand
TCTTTTTTTCTCAGTTTCTTACCTATGATGGATTTTGTTTTATTCAAAAGAGGGAGGAGAATAGTTTTTCTCAGTTTTAGGTTATTTGCTCACCTGTTTTTGGACTCGAATTCAGAGTCAAAAGCAAGGAGAACGTATCTGTGTTAGTTGCTTACCTATGATGGATTTTTTTTTTTTTTTTTGTTTTTTTTTTTTTTTTTTAAGTAAGAACGTATCTGTGTTAGTTGCTTACCTATGATTTAGTTTTTTTTTTTTTTAAGTAAGAACGTATCTGTGTTAGTAGCTTACTTATGATGAAGTTTTTTTTTCTTTCTTTTTTTTTAAGTAAGAACGTATCTGTGTTAGTTGCTTACCTATGATGGATTTCTTTATTTATTTATTTTTTTTTTTAAGTAAGGAGAACGTATGTGTTTGTTGCTTACCTATGATGGAGTTTCTTTTCTGTGTGCGTGTGTGCGTTTTTTTTTATTTTTTTGTGAAAAGTGAAGAAAAGATATATTTTGTTCTCGGTTTCCTACCTATGACGGACGGACTTTTGTTTTATTCAAAAGTAAGGAAAATATCTCATTTTTTACAGTTTAAGTTTATTTGCTCTCATGTGATGGACATATTTTTTTTTTTCCTGGCCAAAAGTAGGCGGCTTTCGTGGAGCCCCGTTCCTAGACTTGACACAGGTCCCCCGAAGGGCTTCTTCTTCCTGAATTGAAGGCGAAAATTGGAGCACGGGGAAAGTTAGGAGAAGCTCTGACAGCGAAGTGGGAAGAGTCCAAAGGGAACAGATGAAAAGTAAGAGGCAGAAAGCAGTGCTGCTGGGGCTGAAGGATTGTTGCAATGAACTTTGAGTGCCATCTGCTGCAGCGTGCTTGTAAAAGCGCACTGTCTCCTAAACCCACTTATTGGGCTTGCAAACAATAGTTTTTCAAACGCGAATAACTGTTCGCAACCCACTGTCGCCTATACTCACCAATTGGCCTTGAACGCAATAATTTCTCAAAAATCAATAACTTGTCATCACTGTTATTGCTATCATTATTGATATTGATTTATTTTTACAACTGTTGTACACTGGTAATTATACTGGTGTAACAATTATGATCATTATTATTATTGGTGTTATAATTTAGGTCTAGTTTTTATTATTTCTATTGATCCTGCGGTACAGTATTCGACTAAAATCTTATGGTGATGAAACGCTGGTACAGCCTTACGTGAAGTGGTCACTTCTCAATCAGAGTGGAACACTGAAGTGAACCCATGAATAAGAGAGAGAAAAAAAAGAGAGTTTTAATGTACTGAAGTATACTATATCTTACACAACTCTTTGCTAACGCACACAAAGAAGAGAGAGAGAGAGAGAGGATTTTGTATTTAGTTTCTGCAAAATATGTAAAATTTTAGCTCCATTTTGTCAGACTTTATTCATCCCTTTTCCGTCTAACGAATTCCGATACTCCATCTGCCCTGAGTTCGCCATTTTTGAAATACGTTCTCTTTATCTTATTATCTTTTCCTTTTCTACATGATTGAAGTTTTTAGTTATTTTATTTTTTTTTGCATTTTGTGAATTCAGTTTCATTTCCCTCTTAAAGAAGAAGATTTTTGGGAGGAGGTTAGCGGAGGTTCGTGATTTGTAGCTTAAGATAGAAAATGTTTTTCTCTTTCCCCTTTTGTTATTGTATTTTATTTTTTTCTTGTGAAATCAAGTTAGCAAGCCTCTCATTTTCTGTTTCGTCATATTCTTTCATTCTTCTTTTTGGTACAAGGCCTATCTTACCCTCGGTTTTCCTTCCCTGTTCCCAATCTATTTTCCCTTCCCCATTTCCCCATTTCCCCATGATGGGAGAGAGTTTCCAACATCATCGTTGTCGTATTTATCATCTCTCCCCTTTTGGCAAACATCATAAATAACCAAATCGCCAAAGAATCACTTGTGGCAGTTTTATCCTGCCCGGTCTCTCATATTTATTCAAGTAATCATTACTTCCATTTATAATGTCCCTGAATCCCAACTCCCTCTCCATATCTGTCCATCTCTTTATTTATATCTGTCAGCTTGGCTATCTCTGTGTTTCTTTCGTATATTTATGTATATATGTGTATATGTATATATATATACATATATATATATATATATATATATATATATATATATATATATATATATATATATATATATATATATATATCTATATATATGATGTGATAAGAAATTTTTAACACCATGCAAGCAATAAATTATTCCGAAATCACATTTCTTGAAACAATTTACTCAAAATGAATTAACTATGTCTCTCTCTCTCTCTCTCTCTTTCTCTCTCTCTCTCTCTCTCTCTCTCTCTCTCTCTCTCTCTCTCTCTCTCTCTCTCTCTGTATGGTATGTACATATGTATGCATATATACATACATAACTACATACATAGAGAGAGAGACAGAGAGAAATAAAGTTAATTTATTTTGAGTAAATTGTTTGAAGAAATGTGGTATCGAGTACTTTTTTGTTAATGATTTTTTCTTACTGTTTTGAAATTCGTCCATTTCATTTTTATTTTATTTTATTCATTTATTTTTTATTTTTACTGTTTTTTTATTCAGTGATCCGCACTGTAGAATCCCTCACCGACAACATGGCTACCATTTCCCTTGATCCTGAACCCAGGTTTTCGTGCCATTTCCCCTTTTTCCTCTCCCCTTGCGACTGACTCTTTCCCTCTCGCAGCAGCACCACTTCTTTTGTTGCCCGCTCGAGTTCATACACTCTTTTCTCTCCCCCCGCGGGCGTGCGCGCTGGCGCGTCCTCTTCCTCTCTGCCCCAACTGGTAAGCTTCCCCAATCCCCTCTCAGCCGCACACAATTCCACTTTAATCGTTTGTAAGTAAATCAGAGCAGAGGTGAATCTCTGCTTCTGCCTCTGCTTCTGCTCATCTTTTCCCCACCGCCGCAGCCGCCGCTGTGATGATGATGATGTCAGGCCGGAGATTTCATGACGCTGTGGCACCTGGGCCGCTGGGGAGTTTTGGGGCGGCTTACACGTGATGGATGGATGGGAATTCTTGTACGTCGTCATCGTCGTGTCTGTCGTCATATTCATCAGCGCCGTCCGTGGGCGTCGTCGTCTCCGTGGAATGATGACGATAGTTCAGGCCATTCATTACATTTTTTTAACCGAATATTTCATGTGCAATTTTATTTACACATATTTAGGGAGGTTGCGGTTCTTGAAGTGTTGGTATACGTTTGAGAATAGTACATTTCTCCTAAACGATCCTAGTTGTGCTAGTATTACTCCCACTATCTCCTAAACGATCCTAGTTGTGCTAGTATTACGCCCACTATCTCCTAAACGAACCTAGTTGTGCTAGTATTACCCCCAATATCTCCTAAACTATCCTGGTTGTGCTAGTATTACGCCCACTATCCCCTAAACTATCCTAGTTGTGCTAGTATTTCGCCCACTATCTCCTAAACGATCCTAGTTGTGCTAGTATTACGCCCACTAAGCTCGTATTTTATAGCTCTTAGCGCGAAACAATATTTACTGAGGAAAATACTTGTAAGAGCTATAATTAAAAAGTATGAGCTTAGTTGCCTTACTTATAGTTTTCTGAAAAGAAAATTGTTTTGCCCATGAATGTCGTCCCAACTTTTTCTGTCCTCCCTCAGATCTTAAAAACTTCTGTCTTAAAAACCACTGAGCTAGAGGACTGCAAATTGGTATTGAGATCCCACCCTCCAATCATCAAACATACCAAATTGCAGCCATCGGGAGTTTTTATATTCTTTAAGGTTAAAGTTAGCCAGAAAAATGCGTCTGGCAACGATATAGGCCAGTCAACCATCGGGTTAAAGTTTCATAGGTCGCGGCTCATACAGCATTATATCGTGACCTCCGAAAGAGCTATAATAAAAAGTACGAGCTTAGCTACCGTAATTTACATTATTGAAATTACTACCATTTTTCTCTGTAAATTTTACTTATCTTTAAGTGTATCGCAAACACAAGGTTTTGAAAAACACGTTAATGAAAATATAAGACTCTAAACTATTAAGTTAAGTCCTGAGTGCTGGTCAGTGATACTTTTTCGGATTTTGTGCATAAAATACTTGCTTTGTAATTTATCATCGGTAGCGAACTATTGGCGCTGTAATGTACCACATTGTCATGCAAAACATGCAACAATTCTTAACCATGCGAACATAGTATGGTATTAGCGAGGTAATAAGGCTCATTTTTTGTACTCAGAGGAAACTATTACCCTTGTAATTTAGCGCACTTTGGTGTTAGTATTATTTTTTTGGTTCAGTACGCTGGTGTACTCGCAGTAAATTATGAAAATATGAAAGTGGTATGTTTGGTGACAGTTTTTCATAAAAAATCTCACTTTCTTGGTTGGTGGCAAGTTCCTAACATTATCTCTTCCTCCAATAGTCTTGCTTAATCAACTGAAGTTCTCTCGGAGCTATTAATGGCAGTTAGAAACGTGAATTATTGTTCACGCTGGATGCTGACTAAATAGCCAATATGTACAAGCTTCACATTGTTTCCCAACCCGTGATAGGACCTGGCCTCAGTGACATGATATTCCTCAAGTGTTCCCTTGCTTGATTGTACACTTGAACACACTTTACAAGATCCGTGTACTCTGTTTTATCCGTCTTCCTCTCCTTCCTTTTCATTCGCAGTTGTATTTACATTAGTGCTTTTGGTAGCTGAAAATAAAAACTATCTTTTTAGTTGATGAGCCAGTCCCCAGGAGTAATATGGGGTGGGGCGGGGGAGGGGGGGAAATGAGGTGGGAGAAAAGGGTTGACATGAATTTCGCCAGAGCAGAATAGGTAGAGGCCGGAAGTGCTAGTAGCATGAAATTGAAATAGTATAAAATTATTGAAGAAAAATGAAATATATGCATATAACAATTAATAGGTTTATGTAATTACAATACATATGTATGTGTGTTTCTCTGCTTGTGTGTATGTGTGTAATTGTCATAACGACAATGCCTTAACTGCTCGAATTCTTAGCGGTTTTTTGGATACGCTTGTCACTAGAAAGCCTTGAGATCCAAGTTCAAAGAATTATGAAGAAATTATGATGTCCGGTAGCGGGAAACGAACCCAGGTTGCCATAATCACTACAAGGTCACGTTGCCGACCTGACAGGAAGAATGATAAAAGTCTATTGCCTCTCGTAAACACATGTATGTGTCTTTTTCAGATATAGTTATTAGAGCTGGACTAAGTAATTACATATGTATCTGGTAAAAAGTAACCAGTATATTCTACATTTATATTTCAACATAAAAGGGAATGAAAACGATCGCCCACTTGGCTACGATGCTGAGGGTGGTTCTATTTCAGCTCTAAGAAACATATCTGAAAACGGCCAGTACGTATATGTAGGAGAGGCGATAGACTTTTTATCCTTCTCGTAGTCAGGTCGACAACGTGACCTCGTCATGATTATGGTAAGCTGGGTTCGTTTCCTGCTACCGGACATTATAATGTCTTCATAAATCTTGCACTTAGATCTCAAGGCTTTGTAGTGACAAGCATATCCAAAAAAAAAAGTGCGAAAAATTCGAGAGGTTAAGAGGGTATTGTGGTTATAATGATTACGCATGTGTATTGTTGAAAGTCACCAGTAGATTTTACACACACACATACACACACACACACACACACACACACACACATATATATAAGTATTTATGAATAGAGAAAGGAAGGGATGAGGTTGGTAAATGCCATGTTCTTTTCTTGACCCATTCATAGCAGGGTCAACTGGTGGGCAGTAGGCCAGGATCGAACCACAGACTTTACAAGGTCAAATCCTCTGCTCTACCTCTGAACTTCACACATAAATGATTATACAGGTCTGTACTTGTAAGTATGCATCTCCACAAACGGCCAAAAGTGAAAAAAAAATTATATAGCATCTAGTGCAGTGGTTCTTAACCTTTTGGTAACTCCTGACCCCATTGAATAGCCTAGTATTGTTCCGCACCCCCTTTGCTTAGTCCTTTTAAGTCCTTTGTTGATAGTGTAACTTAATATACATAGTTTATGACATACTTTAGGTATGAATAGCAAGGAATAGAAAGTACCAGAAAATCAAAAGTATTTACAAAAGTAAAACGTACCCATGTATACACTGACATATCAAAATCAGACTTACAAATATCCAGCGATCAAGCGCCATACTTCCTGCTCTAGTGGAAGCAGGCAAGATATTTTCCGGGGAATTGAAACAACCCAGGAACAAACCCGAGAGCGTTTACATTTCTTTCATACCGGCATACACCCCTCGGCTTTCCCCATCCCTGCTTTTATCTACGCAATATCAAAAGGAGGACGAAATGTCTCACTCAGTCACCGGAGAACGAGGTGGGCTTTTCGCTTTAGCCAACCATATATCGCCCGATCCATCGCGTTCCCCAAAGGCCTTATTGAAGGCAAGTGGTATCATCTCCCGTTTTAACAATAGGCCTTATTTCACCGCATGATCGGTGTTGAGGTACTAACGTCTTGTACGAAGAGAGAGAGAGAGAGAGAGAGAGAGAGAGAGAGAGAGAATGATTACGACGCGAGCGATGCTTGGTGTTGGGACCCGTAAGAAAACCCACATCTTGAAATGAGTAACAATGTCATTTGGGCCCAGATGATGGGCCATGGGAGGTTCTGGGTTGCCAGACGATGCGGCGGCTTGGAAAGAGAAATAAAAAGCGAGAGAGTGAGGGATAATGCCATTGTGGGGCCCGGGGTAAAGAAAGATATTATGTAAATCCCTCCTCCACGTAACACATCATCGTCGTAATAGAAAGAGTGATTTGGTGTCGGGGCTCTGGATCACTGGCCCTCCTTCGCCGGGAAGGTCGTCAAAACACCCGACTTTCTGAGACGATTCCTGGTGTCATCTGCTCAATCGTAAAAACGAAATGGTGATGTGATTTTAACTTGGTGTTTCTCTCCGTGACGCTGTTTCTCCTTCGTCTCTTGTTTTAGTCTTCTGTAAAAGAAAATTATTGAGATGGCTATTTATCTGTCCGTCCGTACTTTTTCTGTTTGCCCCCAGGTCTTACAAACTGCTGAGGCTAAAGGGCTGCAAATTGGTATCTTGGTCATCCACCCGCCAATCATCAAGCATACCAAATTGTAGACCTATAGCCTTAGTAGTTTTATTTTTTATTTAATTAAGGTTAAAGTTAGCCATGATTGTGCCTATGGCAACCATATAGGACAGCCATACACATTATACCGAGACCACAGAATGATTGGATCAATTTTCGGTTTCCTTGATACGCTGTACAGAAAACTCGATCCTTCGGCTCATTTTTCATTTGTTATTCTCTTGCATCTTTTTCCTCCTCCTTCAACATCCCACCCTAGAGGTCTCCTTCCCCGTCTGCAATGTGGAACAGCTCCTCCTCCTCCTACACTTCCTCCTCCTCCTCCTCCTCCTCCTCCTCCTCCTCATGTTCCTGCACAACTGTGAGCGACCAGAGCGAGACAGCGCGAGAGAGTTCATTGTTCTTTTGCTCAGTGGCCGGGTTGAGTAACAAAGTCATAATTTAATCATGAGTTTTCATCGTTTGAACACTAAACTCCCTCCTGTTTTGCCACTCGTCGAACAAATTGGATCATGTAGATTTTTAATTCGATTAGTTGATTGGTGTTGCGACGCCATGGAGTTCAGGGGCATTCATAGAGGATAACATTTGATTAAAAGACACCGGTCGAATGAACGGATGATTTGGCAATTCGATCGCAATCAGGATACAAGGATGATTACGTTTGATGTGCCTGGTTTTATTGCGCTTTCCATCGCAATTTGGGCCTGTAGGCATGGGCTGCATACAAAGGGTGATGGATCTGCCAACTTTTTTTAACACCCGTGAATGCCAGTGGAGCTGATTAATCGGGCGAGCCCGCGGAAGGCGTGTCTGTTGGCCAAAACCTCGTGGCGTCATTGGAGGCTGTTTCCAGACGCAATGTAGATTAAACTGTTTGAAGGCGACTGTCGAATTTTTATGCAAAATAAAGTTTGTGAGGAGGTCTTTCAAAAGTACATCGAATAATTTATAAGAGAACTTTTCCCGATAAATTAGTATTTATATTAGAATTTTTTTTCATATTTCTATTCATAATATCAAATTCAGGCTTAAAATTCCATGCATAACTAATCGTACGAGAAATATCTCCTGATTTCAAACGTTTCAACTTATGTAAAGAAGTCTTTATAGAATATGTTCGCTGGCTTAAGTCTTTACAGAATATCTCTTAATATGGAAATGTAATTACAGAATCGGCGCATAACATTCGCAGACGATGTTAATTTGAGACTGTGTCCAACATTTCGTTCAGAAATTGGTTTCAGAATCTTAAGCATAAAACCTCCACAGCCATCTTATATTAAGCCTTTTTGGCTGATTTCATGACATTTTTAGGGTTGATTCTTAAAAATGTATAAAAAGGCATATGTGAAGGTCGTATAAATCACCGAAGAAGCTCCTCAGTTGTTGTTGTAGTTGTTTTTTGTTTAATCCCTAATTTGGGTAGCTGTTTTTCTTGAGTCTCCTTTAGCTGCTTATATCTTGAGCGGGTCATTTCATAATTAGAATTGCCAGATACGGATGGTTACTTTATCTGACTCCAGCTTTCCCTGTTTATCCTGGCTTGTGATCAGCCCGGAGTTGAGCTAGGTCGCCCACTTAGCGGTTGGGTTCTAATAACTCCGTATGTGAGTTCCATTGGTAAGTAGTCTGTAACCAAAACATGAGTATCGCCGAGATATTTTCTTCTTATCTCTGAAATGATTCAAACAGAGTTTTAGGTTAATCGCATGATAAACTAAGCAAGGAAGGTATTAGGGTCATTGCACAAGATTTGGAGAAATAGAAGAGTGTCTGTGAATGAAGCAACATTTGAATACACTCTTCTGTAAAGAAGTAAAGTGCAGGTGAAGGCTGAAGGATGCATGGCCGTAGAAAACTGCTGAGATGAATGATTAGACATTAGATATGTGGAATAACGTGGATCCAATAAGTGGAGATTTGAGAAACACATCAAAGATGCTGTTCATTTTACAATAAGTTTATTTAGTCTTACAAAGTTTACGAAATACGAGAGATTGGTTAAACCACTGTGTAATGTGAAATTCTTTGGAGAATGAGAAGAATAACTAGATAGCCTCGGTTGGGAAAGGTCATTGAACTCATAGTTCTTAATATCTTAAGGAACAGCCTAATTTTCTGAAAATGAAATGCTAGTAGCAAAAGTTATATAGAAAGGTCCGTTTACTGTTGATTTACTTAGGTGTATAAGTGTATGAAGCATGTAATAATGAAGTTTACTGCACAGGGATGCATCTTCATCAGCAGTTCAAGCTTGAATGGGCAAGTTACTGATGTATTAGTAGTAGTGTGTATATATATATATATATATATATATATATATATATATAATATATATATATATATATATATTTGTGTGTGTGTGTGTGTATGTTATATCTATGTATGTGTAGTTGTCAGATAAACCGTGACTTATTTTATATCCAGAACTGTAAAGCCACAAAAAAATTTCTTTTATATCCAATTCACTATACCTCTGGTTTAACGTAAATGCAAAGAAAATTATAGAAGTATTAAGTGCTTCGTCTCGAGTTGGAGTCAAACCGCTGCCTGGTTTGGAAACAGCCAATAGGACATGTATAGATATATATTTATGTAAGTGTGAATGCAAGTATGTACACCGGGTACAAGTATTTATTATTAACCAGTTTATAACAAAATGTATATTCCCCGAGTCTGTGCAGAATGTAAGAACACGTACAAAAGCTTCTTTTCAGGACATTTATAGAAATTATATTACGACGCAAGGACATTACACATCAGAAAAGCAGCTACGAACAGCTTAAATATTTGCATGACTTGAAATAAACATGAAGTTGAACAGTTATTATAAGAGTTTTACCGATTACTGATAACGCATTTTGAATGATAAGTCTTGGTGACCGTGGCAGCCTCTCTCATTTGAGAATTCGGTATGCAAAAGACTTTTCGTAGCCTTCTATATATTAAGTAATTCATGAAGGTTTTACGAATATTTACCGAGTTGGTTGTTGTTGTTTTATATCGCATTTATAGAGTGGTTTACGGAATTCATAAAATGAATGTATGTATAGGTACCGTGTATCGGGAGCAACGGTGCCGTCACTTGAGGATTTTTGACATTTATTTTAATATTTTCTGAAACTATGTACTTCTTTCACGCGTTTTGCACCGAGGATTTTCTGTGCGTGAAAAATCTAGGCCGGGGAATCTTAAATAAACCTTATTTTCGTATTATTGTCAGGGCCGTCTTCTTTTAATTCCCTAGACATAATTTAGGGTAGTTTGTCTTTTCCAGGCTAGGGAATCTTGAATAAACCTTATTTTCCTATTATTATCAGGCCCGTCTTCATTTAATTCCCTAGACATAATTTAGGGTAGTTTGTCTTTTCCAGGCTAGGGAATCTTAAACAAACCTTATTTTCGTATTGTTATCAGGACCGTCTTCTTTTAATTCCCTAGACATAATTTAGGGTAGTTTGTCTTTTCCAGGCCAGGGAATCTTAAACAAACCTTATTTTCGTATTGTTATCAGGACCGTCTTCTTTTAATTCCCTAGACATAATTTACGGTAGTTCGTCTTTTCCATGGAGTCTGTGTATAATTACATAACTTTAGAAAAAAAAATATGAAAGTGACGCGATGATTAACTGTTTTGATTTGAGTAAATGTGATCTATTAAGGCACAGAATTCTGGAGTCATGGAGAAGTGAAGTGCCTAAAAATTTAGAAACGGACAAGAGAGACAAGAGATGAGGCTTATTCATATATCTGAGAAGTAGACAAAGGTTGCTCATATTTTCCTACAATATCTGTTGGACGTGCCATTTATATTTACACTACGCTCCAGGAAAAATATTCATAGAGACTGAGACTCCGTTGAATAAGTGTCGTTGACAGAAACTTTGAAAGTATGCTTCTGCTGAGGGGAGTCTCTTACAGTGAACATTAATGATTAAACTCAAGACTTCGTTGGCATAAGATTCAGCTCTGTTGATTTAAAGTCATTACCTTTTCTGTTTCATGTGGATTTTCTGTAGCTTTTTAAAGTTCAAATCAGATTTCTTTTCGAACTCTGGTTGCTTGGCTTCCTGCGTTCATCCTAAGTAAATTTTCCCCTTGGGAAGTAGTCCCGTCAGTGCACCTCACGCAGTATACTGCTGGCAATACCTAAATTTCGCTGTAGCACCCCTTTGGCCGCTAGCTGCAACCCATTTAATTCCTTTTATTGTACCTCCGTTCGTATTCTCCTTCTTCTATCTTACTTTTCGCTCTATCATAACAAGTGTTCTTCCACCTGTTACTACTTTAAAATCTCCTATACTCTAATTTTCCCTTTCAATGCTGAATGACCTCGGTTCCCAGTGCTTGGCCATTGGCCTAAATCTTATATTAAATTCCATTCTATTCGAGAAATCTCCCTGAAAACGAGACGGAAAAGAGATGAATAAAGTTTGCTCCATGTAGAAAGATTAGCATTTTCGATAATTTACAGGCTTAGGTTTTCATTGCTGATGAAACTGAGACGCTTCCAGTATTACAAAGCAAAACGTACCGCAGCTTTAAGGGTGTCAAGGAAAACGAGAGGGCAAAGGCATGGAAAGACCTCGTTATCCTCGAAAAACTTATTAAAAGGGAACCTGAAGTTTGCCCTATGGTCTATAAAGGAAAATTGTTCACGGTCATTACCACTTAGAACAACATAGGATATAGCACATGAGGTAAATTGCTGAGTGATCGAAATAGCTCTTTGATATTAACCGGACAGAGGGAGTTTTCCCAGCCATTAGAAGGACGGTAACAAAGAGAATATCTTCCAGGCGCCAGAGCAGTACCTAAACTGACACAATCCGAAATGCAGATGAAAGAAGATACTTGACTGAATGTTAAAAAATGAAATAGCAAATTTTAACAAGTAAAATTAGACAGCTAGTACAGTTCAGTCACGATGCTAAATTGATTTACTAATGATAAACTTTTGAGTCTAAATTCTAATATTATTACAGGTTACGTAAAGTCTCAAAATAAACAATCTCTTTGATGTTGTGTCTGGCGTTGCTGATACTATTATTATGATTGTGGGCTTTAAGGAATTTATATGAACAGTAAAATCGAACCTCTGGGTAAATTGAAAAAAGAAAAGATATTAACTCTGAAGAGTGTGAGGTTATCAGTTATTGCCACTGAATCAAAAACTGTATTGAAAGAGAACCATTACCGGGAAAACTTGTTTTGGGTGTAAACAGAACTCGTCATCACGCCAATAATAAATAATGGAAAATGGAGCAGACATTTTGTCATCTGTGTGTGGAAGACCAGTTAATTGTGATACCAGAAGCTAAAAGAAGATAGATAAAGCCAGATAATTCTTTGAGACCTTGAACAAACCCTCCGAGTTTGCCCAGTTGTGACTCGAGCCAGACTTCCCAAAGAGTAATGACTCGTTTGAAGTATTTTTTCAGAGGACCTCGAAAGACTGATTCGAGGTTTCATAAAATGGGATTCAGCAATAGAAGAAGAAAAATGTTTTTCAATCAGTCACTCCAAGTCCATGACTCAGTAATATTTCGTGACATATCTCAGTTACTCATTTTTTTTCGGGGCACTGTAGGCATTACTTAAGGTTCTTTGCGGCGTGCCTTCGGCCCCTAGCTGCAACCCTTTTCGTTCCTTTTACTGTACCTCCTTTCATATTCTCTCTCTTCCATCTTACCTTCCACCCTCTCCTAACAATTGCCTCATAGTGCAACTGCGAGGTTTTCCTCCTGTTACACCTATTAACCCATTAATGTTAGTTTCCATTTCTGAGCTGAATGGCCTCATAGGTCCCAGTGCTTTGCCTTTGACCTAAATTCCATATTCAATTCAATTCATTTCTTTTTACAACGGAGAAAGGGGACATTGCAAATGTAAATACTCTTGACACATATGAATTAATATCCGCTTTCTTGCTGCATGATTTTTATATTAGCAAAAGCGAAGATGACGATGCGATTTTGCTTTTACGTGTTATATCCGTTTCTATTCATTGGAGCCTTTATTCTAGATATAGTATTTAAGATAACTTTATAAGATGAATAATGAATATAGTAAACATATATTTTCCCTTCTCTTCAAGAAAGTCTTTGTTTTCCTCCTGGTTTGAAGCCAGTTTCACCTTCTATTTTTGCCCTTTATATAGAGTCTTTCCTTCATCTTCCCATATGTCATCTCTTCCGGCTTCGGATGCTCCAGTTAACCATCTCCCTTTGTAATCTAACGCCGAATAATCAGATTGTTCCCCTCTCCTTCCCCCCCCCCCCTACCCCCCACCCCCCCAAGAACCCACTCCCTATCTCCTGCTCCTCTCCGAAACTTCTCGCTTCTGGGGGATTTCTCCTTTCCAGTACGGATCGATGATTGACATTTTATATTTACAACAGTGACACATGCTATGAATAACAATGCGTTTGTATGTTGTCGTAAAAGCTGTATTGAGAGAGGGAGACGAAGTGGAGAGAAAACAAGATTGCTTCTGGACTCATTGACGTGTGGCCGGGGCTTGGTCTCGGCTGCAATCTACACCCGGAATTGGGAGCTCGAATTGAGGGAGTAGGGCTACTGCATTGTACTCGTTCCTGTGCTAAATAGTGGTATTATTATTATTATTACATTTCTGTACATATGTACAAACAAACAATTATATATATATATATATATATATATATATATATATATATATATATATATATATATATATATATATATATATATATATATATATATATATATATATATATATATATATATTATGTATATATGTATATGTATAATATATATATATATATGTATATATATGTATAATATAATATACATATATATATATATATATATATATATATATATATATTTATAATATAATATAAATATATATATGTATGTATATATATATATATATATATATATATATATATATATATGATATAATATAATTATATATATATATAAATATATATATATATATATATATATATATATGTATATATATATATATATATATATATATATATATGTATGTATATATATATATATATATATATATATATATATACATATATATATATATACTATATATATATATATGTATATATACATATATATATCAATATATATTTATATATTTATATGAATATATGTGAGTTTTATCACATCACCGTGATTCATATATATGCATTAAGCTACAAATGTCCTTTACTGTCAGATTCGCTCTAACCTGTATAATTAATATATTTTCATACATGTTCACCGTAGGGGAATTGTTTAGTTGATAAGAAATTCGTCGGCTCATGGGCGCAAAACACGGGACCAAGAATTCAAGACTTTCAGTGAAGCCCTTAAAAGACTTGTGTGTATAATACTTGTGTACATTATAAGTGAAAACGGACCAGTTCAATAAAAATGTATTCAAAACCAGCAATTAATAAAATAGTTCACAAGGGCAAGTTTTGGCATATACAGCCAGGCTTACTCTGTGAATGCGAAATAGGTCATCTATGCGCAGATTGATATATTTCAATATATAGGTCATGGATGTGAAAATTCATTTGTTTTAGAGTATGGTAACATTTATTGTTCAATTTCGAGTATAAAGGAGAAACCCTGCTAAAATGGATATCGAACGGATTTTATGGAATTCTTCATACAACTTCCTAAATTTGTGTTTTTAGCAGGAAATTTAACCCCCTCCCACAACACACGCGCATACACACACACACACACACACACACATATATATATATATATATATATATATATATATATATATATATATATATATATATATATATGCGTGTGTTATATACATGATAAATATCATATATATATATATATATATATTATATATATATATATATATATATAGTATATATATGTGTATATGTATAGTATGTATATAATATATATATATATATATATATATATATATATATATATATATATATATATATAATATATATATTATATATATATAATATGTAATTTAAATTGACAAGTTAGGAATTCATCAAATTTAATTAAGTCCGCCCTGTATCCATTTGAGCAGGATTTCCCCCGTACACTCGAAATTTAACAATAAACATTACCACAATAGAAAAAAGCATAATCATGAACTTTTCCTGTGTATATCGATGACCTATGTACTGAAATAGAGTCTAGGCAAAACCCTCCCTTTCTATCTTCCTATTTCGACTTCACAGAATAAAAAGTACGCCATACACGTAAAGGACTGACACGCTGATTTTACCGAGATTAGCATGAACCGGTCAATTTTATCGTGTATGGGGGCTAACAATGACAAACCAGGCATGACTATCCAGGCTCAACCGGACAGGTCAGTTTAGCCAAGACTGGCATTATCCCCCGCCAGTCTGTGGCGTGTGTGGGGATGGCTATCAGGACGACTCCGTTGACCTACCTATTTTGACAAGTATTTTATTGCTTACCTTTCATACGTCTGCAGATTTCTTCCCCGCAGTAGTAGTCTGCAGTTTTGCCCCCCGCACCACACCCCACCCCGCGGTAGCAGTCTGCAGTTTTGCCCGTCGCGGTCGTAGTCTGCAGTTTTGCCCTCCACGGTAATAGTCTGCAGCTTTGTCCCCCGCGGTAGTAGTTTGCAGTTTTATCTGTCGCGGTAGTAGTCTTGCAGTTTTGCCCCCAGCGGTAGTATTTTAGCCGTTGCGGTAGTAGTTGTTCGCAGTTTTGCCCCTCGCGATAGTCTTTAGTTTTGCCCTATGTACTGTGTGTACCCAAGTTGTGGTATTTTGATGTATTGCCCTTTACAACTATGAACCTTAACATTGCAATTAACCTTTCCTCAGGAGGTATAAACTTCCTCATTACTGTATCTTTCTTTGTTATTTATGGAGACATGAGGAATAAAAGATCTCCGAAGACAACATCAGTCATTCTTGAATAATTTCTATAATTTTCCCGGTTATTTTCCTTTTATTCTTTCAATAAAGCCATGGTTTTACCCATACTCTAAGATTTTTCTTGCATATTTCATGCTCGTATTCGTCTTGCAGGAGTGCCATTATCATTATTGCACTTATCTTCCTTTTAATGCCATAATTTAAAAACTCACTATATCAGGACACTACAGGACTGAAAGAAACAGGGCCACTGCATATTAACTCTGCCCTCTCAAAAGATGCGTACAGCAAACCATCTGCGTGTATGGGCAATACCCAAGCGGACTGGAGCGCGCAATAATCCCGGCAGGACAAACCCGATGCCAGTCGCATACGTGTATGCTGTCAGCCTTGCTTACCGATGCGTCTTTGCATGTGAGTGGCATACTGGAACATGTCCTTGTGACCTATTTATTGATTGCTGGTGTGATATATTTATTGGCCGCTGGTGCGAGCACGAGAAAACGCCATCTGTCCTGCGACTGCTGATGCATTACAGGGCAATAGGTCGTTTCAGGTCAAACTGTTTTGTTTATTCTGTACTTGATGAGAATGTATCATGATTATATGAATAGTTCTGTGCATTCACACATTTATCAAAGCGCTGTTTCTTGAGAATGATCTGATTTATTGTGCGTAGATATTTTACATTTTAGCAGAAATGAGTTTCTATTGATATTATCGTCACTGTATTGGTGAATATAACTGTCGTAATTATGTTATTACTGTTATCCCCTGCTTGCTCTTTTATTTCAATCACTTTGCCATCGAAAGAGATAGAAGAAAAGTTAAGTATATCTTAGTTTAACCAGACCACTGAGCTGATTAACAGCTCTCCTAGGGCTAGCCCGAAGTATTAGATTTTTATTTACGTGACTAGGAACTAACTGGTTACTTAGAAACAGAACCTATAGCTTATTGTGGGATCCGAACCACATTATATCGAGAAATGAGCTTCTAATCACCAGAAATAAACTCCTCCGGTTCGGCATCATATAAAATTAGGAACATTAGGAATATTTCTGATTATTCTACCATACTAGAGAAAAAATAAGGATATGGAATGTTGATTCAGGATGTATAAATACTCGATAACGTCTCCTTTTTGAAGTCAAAGATTTATTTTTCTTTTTCCAGCGAGTTTCTCATTTCAGAAATATCGCTGCCATATCTCCTGAAAATGACAGGTTCCATAGATAAGATCGTTCACTTTGCACCACGAATACCAAAAAAAATAGAGGGGGTGCCGTGGCCGGGGAGTAAAAAATCGAGCAGCCCAGTGATTTCGGAGCATGAAAAATGGAGGAAGTTTACATGGCAGCATTCATTTTTGGGATGGGGGCGTTTGAGAAGATGGGTTGGGAAGATGAAGGAGGACGTGGGTGACTTCTGATTGTTTTGGCCACAATTGATCCGGTGAAAGATGTAAGGCTGTTGGAAACTTGTGCTAAGATACAGGTGTTTGACACAGTGATGATTATGTAAATCAGATATTTCAGGTATGGAAGGACAGAAGAAAGAACAAGTGCATCTCAAGAGGGAAAATTGAAATCAAAGATTACGGGATGGAGGATTAGACAGAAAAATTTGCATCTTAAAAGGATTTCCATTAGGAAAAGAAACGGGACAAATCTTCATCATTAGTAAAAGGCTCTTGGGAGAACCCTCAGTTTTACAGAGTTTTGTGGTTGCTATTGAAAGAATAGTAGAATGGCAGCATATCCTACTTGTTTCTTCCTCCAGCCATGTAATCGGCATAAGGTTTATCAGAAACAAGTAATTACTGCAAGAATCATCCATTGTAGGTGGCTGACGATACTCGTTAGTGACTGAACAGTGGAACTAAATTCTCATAACTTTTCCATTGGCTTTTAATGTTTGATATTTAGACCAGAATAAGATTTCACCATCTTAACTTTCATAACCAACAAAAGTTTCTTTTACGTCTTATTAACCCATCAGCAGTCAGCTAGCTAATCGTTTAATGCTGAACTATTATGCTTTGATGGAACTTCGTAATAGCGAACGTGATTTTTATAGATATTTTTTAAAAATGCTGATGTAAATGTTTCGAAACCTGTGCAACCTCAGTTGCTGTTTTAGAAAATCAATGAACAATAATCAGTATCCATGCTGAGCCACATTCATGACGTTTTCTCCTTTTTAAGTGCCGTCAGAGCACCGTGCTCTTTCGGTGCAATGTAAGCATTACTTAGGTTCTTTGCAGCGTCCCTTCGGCCTCTAGCTGCAACTACTTTCATTCCTTTTATTGCACCTCCGTTCATGTTCCCTTTCTTCCATCTTACTGCCCACCCTCTCCTAACAATAGTTTCATAGTGCAACTGCGAAGTTTTCACCTTTTACACCTGCCAAACTTTTTACTGTCAATTTTCGTTTTAACGGTGAATGGCCTTAGTTGCCCCAGTGCTTGGCATAATGCCAAAAATCTATATAAATCTCATTTTGACCTCTGTGCTTCTATTTCCTTGTCTTCCTTCAACCTCACTTATTTCGAAAGGCAAGTCCGTCGTTTCTTTCTGACTTAATTAACGTACTTTAGCTTCCATGTTTTGTCCCCCTCTATTGTTTCTCTATTAGGCCTAGCGTAATTAAGAGCGAATGGTCATACTGCCTTCAGGTCGTTACATATAAAGGACATCTATTGTGAAGCCTATGTCGAAAATATTTGAAAATCTTTATACACCTTCTAAAGTGAAAAGAATCTCTTGTATCCCGAGCACGATAATTGACCCACTTTACCTCTCGTGTTCTGTCTTAGGCCTAATCCCGTGAAGAACGTTTCGTCAAACCGTCTTCAGACCTTCACATATAAAGGAAGTTCAATTTTGTACTTTTGAATTTAGTTTCTTTTTTACAGTACTCTTCCGTACCCTTTAGTTTACTATAAAAAAAACTACTTTGTTGGCTTTGTCTGTCCGTCCGCACTTTTTTCAGTCCGCACTTTTTCTGTCGTCTCTCAAATCTTAAAAACTACTGCGGCCAGAGGTCCTGCAAATTAGCTTGTTTATCATCCCCCCTCCAATCATCAAACATACCAAATTGCAGCCCTCTAGCCTCAGTAGATTTTATGTAATTCAAGGTTAAATTTAGCCATGATCGTGCTTCTGGCAATGATATAGGCCAGGCCGCCAACGGGCCGTGGTTAAAGTTTCATTGGCCGCGGCTCATACAGCATTATACCGAGACCACCGAAAGACAGATCTATTTTCATTGGCCTTGATTATATGATATACAGAGAACCCGATTGCGTCGAAGAACCTTCGGAGCATTTTTTTACTTGCTATTTTCATTGCCAATTCAGCAGCTTTCTGCAGTAGAAACCTTACATACACTTTTTAAAACTAATAATATTTCCGTTTTCATAGCGAGTGAGAGCGCAAGATTAGTTTTTTCTTTCATATGAAATAGAAGTCTTAAGAGAGAAAAATTCTACACGAACTCTACTTTACTGGAGTAAAAAGGAGGATGTGGAATGTTGACTCAAGACGTAGAAACATCAAGTAAAACGCGGGTTCATTTTTGAAATCAAAGATTTATTTACATGTTCGTCTCCGGCGTTTCTCATTTCAGAAGAATCGCCGCCATATTTCTTGAAAATGACAGATTCCCGCTTCTAAAAAAAAAAAAAAAAAAAAGCGGCTCAGTGATTTCGGAGCATGAAAAATAGGGAAAGTTTACAGGGAGCATTTGAGAAGATAAGGGAAAAGGGCGCCGGATGTATTTAACGTGGTTTTTGAGGAGGTGATTTTTGGATGTAGCGGGCCGGTGCGATTAAAGAAAAGAAGTTTGGATAAATAGAACTGAAGAGGCACTGGTAACCTTTCCATCGATGGCATTGTAATAGTTACCTTTGCAGTTTATTTTTTATTTATTTTTCAGCAGCAAGACCTAATTCTATTTGCTTATGTGACTGTTGCTTTTATTCAGCTTCTAATTTTGTTGTCTCATTTTCCCTATCTTACTCTCCCTTACTTTGAAGGCTTAAGCACTAACTGTGTTATTTTACCCATCTTCTGCCCCTATCCGCTTCATACACAGGCCTCCTTCCACCCAATCCTATTCGACTTCAAGAGATCTGCGTAACATTCCTTTTACAAGGTATTGGAACATATGCCTTTGACACGTCGTTATCATGTACATATTAAAAGTCAAGTTTCGCATGGTTACGGGATTTGCGAGATCATTTTCATCCACATCATTAGAAATCAAAGCGTTTCAAAATCGCCATTTCAAAATAGTGATTTCTTTTCATTGTTGGCGTGCACTTGACCGTTTCTCATATGATCGTCTTTTCTCCTTTAGCAGACAAGGTAATTTTGAGTTCTCGTTCGTAATGGGACACTATACTCTGTTTTTTTTCATCTGTCCATCCGCCTGTGGCGTTTTTGTATGGTAACACTGCGGCCCGGGCTTTAGATAGTTACATTAGCTTACATTCAACGATAATAATAATATCCTATTTCGAATATTAACGTTGTAATTCACATACAGTAAATTATTAAAACACTTTTCAGTTGCAAATGTACACCCAGATATCCTTTTATTTACCTATAACTTACAAATAGCGTAACTATCTAAAGCCCGGGACGCAGTGTTACCATACAAAAACACCACAGGCGGATGGACAGATGAAAAAAACAGAGTATAGTAGGATATGATTGCGCAGAGGAGATTTCGGCGCATTTTTCACTTGTTTCTTTTGCAAGTGATCGCATCCTATATTACGTTACTATGAGATTCAGAGCCTTTGTCCCGGTGTTTTCCCGGAAGAATGTTTTTTCGGTGCATTTGACAACGATATTACTTAGCCATATAGTATACTTTACATCCCTACCTAATTTTCGGCAGCAATCGTTATTACTTATAATAGAAAAAAGTATATTCATAAGAGTAAAATAAAGCAGCCGAAGCCAGTGGCGGGATCAAAGTTATTCGTGACGTAAACATACGACGTTCCAATTCCTCCCACAAGGTGATGACGGCGAACAGATGTCTCTGAAATTCTGAATGAATATTGGTACCTTGTCAAGGTTTCGAAAATGGCGGCTATGATAAGTCCCTGCCTCCGTCGGTGCCGGACAGCTCTTGAATCTCATAGTAACATAAGATAGCATGCGATCACTTACACAAGAAACATGTGAAAAATGCGCCGAAATTTCCTCGGCGCAATCGAGTTTTCTGTATACAGCGGCTAATCCTGTATAAAACCGTCTACTCTGAGTTGCTCACCGGATGCTGTAGAGTGAGGGTGCGTCCCATGGCTCCGGAAAGCGCTGCCAGATGCACGATCCATGGCTAACTTTAACCGTAAATAAAATACAAAATACTAATTTGCAGCCCTTTAGCCTAAGTAGTTTTTTTAGACCTGAGATTCATATATATATTTATTTATTCATTCATTCATTTTAGTTTATTTTTTTTTATTAAATTTGATAAATTTTATAATTCTTTATATCCCGATTTTTTTCCGGGCCAGCCCTGTGAGAGTCAAGTTTGACTCATTGGGCTGGTAAAACTCCTTTCTTTAATAATAATAATAATAATTAGATCTGAGGGCAGGCGGACGGACAAAGCCGGGGCAATAGTGTTCTTTTACAGAAAACTAAAATGTTTCTGTGTCGAACTAGATTAATTCACGGGAGGAAACTTTCGTGATTTGCTTCTGATTTACTTCATATTTTGCATAAACAGCAGTATTGAGGTTTTCTCGAAGATATTATGCATAGCAATATATACATGAGGTTTTACTTGTCCTTAATATACATTTTAACACTGGTGCCGACATAGAAAGAATATAAGCATTCAAGTTCCAAATTCAGTAAGTTGAGATGCCATGCATTGCCCATTCATCCACTAACTCCATGCTGTCTTTATTTCAGGTATGTTGTGACTCACTTCGATGTGACTTTTACTGGAAGGTAAGCCCTATGTGGTAATTAGCATAAAGTGTGCGTGTTTGTGTATATGTACATACTATTATATTATATATATATATCATATATATTATATATATATATATATATATATATATATATAATACATGATATATGTATATATATATGTATATATATATATATAATATAATATATATATATATATATGTATATATATATATATATTATATGTGAAATTAAATATATATATATATATAATATATATATATATATATATATATATATATATAGATTCTAATATATATATATATATATATAATATATATATATATATATATTATATATATATATATATATATATATTATATATATACACTCATTCAGTTACAATAGTCATTTAATATCCATTTCACGCTACTTAGGGAATACCACCGAAGGGGAATTATGAGTGGTACATGAATTGGCAGCTAGGTGTCTCGAACTCGAACACTCAGTAGTACCCTCCAGCGACTCCAGTGGTTTGACCGTCGACTGGAGTCGTTGGAGGGTACTGTCGAGTGTTCGAGCACTTAGGTACCAATCCACTTATCACTTATAATTTCACTTCAGTGATATTTCCGAAGTAGCGTGAATTGGATGTTAAACGACATTTGTAAACTTAATGATTGTATATAAATCACGGTGATGTGATAGAAAGAATTCACATATGTAGTGTATATAGATATACATGTGTAAATATATAGCAGACTCAAAATCTTGTTGAGACTACCCGACAAGTAAGACACGTTCAGTGGCCGCCCTCTCTAGATTAAAAAGTACTATGGTTACACTGCGTTAAGTAACCACTGTGGCTCTGCTGAGTGAAACTGTGAATTATGAACTTGATATTTAGACGACTCTAGTGGGTACGTCCCAGATTAAAAAATGCAATGGGCTACGAACTTGGACCACCCCTGAAGACTTGCTGTAAACTGATAGAATCTTGTTCGTGTTGCCAGCAATTTAAGGGTGGATGAGTTATATATGTATGAAGCTATGACTAGGCTTGGTAAGATTGAATTGCACTACAGTTCTGTTACTTAATTCATTCAAGTCTTTTTTCCATATTTAATATTCTATTTATTATTCATTCTAAGACAGAAACCTTAGTAAGTTAAAGACAGTATTTTCTAAAAATATGCTAAAATATGATAATTTACTTGTAGGCTAGTGTAGAATGCACAACATTTATCGTAATATGTGGTAATCAAAAAGTAATAGTAATTTGCAAATAGGAAGCTATGCTTTTTGTAAAAATTATGGCTGCTCTTATCTCCTTCTCCCACTGTGTATGTGTGTGTAAGTCTGTGTACGTTTATTTGTTTAGCATAAACCTCTCTTGGAGAGTTTTGTAAAATTTTGAGATTGAAGCTGAAATTTTTCACATAATTATAAAACTAAAGGGGAAGTTTTTAAGAGCAGAATGAAATACCATAAAAAATTATGAGCACAATAAAGGAAATTCCAGACCCTAATATCCCGAAGTAAGTCTGGGATATGGTACAGGATTAACTTTATGAGCTCGGATTTTATTCTGACTATAATGGAAAATATGAGATATAAAAGGGAAGTAGCGGTAAATAATGTAAAGGAAAAATATATTTTTTCGTGGGTTGTATAAAAAAAAAGAAAATCTTTCTGTTCTGTGTAAAAAGAGGAAAAAAGTGAAATGGCAGACATGAAATATCAAGGAAAGTCTGGTAATGGAAAAGCTACTTCTTAACAGGGTTAGTAAATGTCATCCGTGAAATGGGCGGGAATATTACGATTATGAACAAGAAACAAAAGTCATGAAAGTTTGTTTGTTCATATGTACTATCTTTGCGTGTAGTATATATAAATACACACACACATACACACATAAATATATATATATATATAAATATATATATATATATATTATATATAATATATATATATATATATAATCATTTATACAATGCTATGTGTATGCATATATATATATATAATAATATATATATATATATGTATATATATATTTATATATATATATATATATATATATATACATATATATATTATGTATTATATATATATATATATATATATATATATATATTATATAAATAATATATTATAATCAATTTATAACATATATATATATATATATATATATTATACTATTATTCTTATTAATATTTATACATGCATATGTGTATGTATTAATAATATATATATATATATTATATATATATATATATATATATATATATATATCTCATACATACGTGCATACATGTATACATTCAAGTGTGTGTGGACCTATATAATCGAAAGTAGTATCCTTATAATATTGAACCTCTTAGCGACAAATCTAAATATGGTATCTATTAGCATTATGGCTAATCAGAACCTGATATTTCTGTAGTCATTACTTCCGCCTTGAAACCACTTCAAACCCACGCAGTCACAGCGACGTGGGCGTCGACCAATAGACAAGAATCAGAGCACGGTGGGCGTACAGGAAAAATGTTCCCTAAGCTTTTCATATAAGTACAAGATAGCATGAGAGGCGCTTATCGCTTCTTGAACGATTGCCTTCTTCAAGTCAAGGGGAGTTGCTTCTTACGGGACCCGGAATTAATGATTCACTTGCCGCTGCTGTAGTAGTAGTGAGGGAATGTTGGCACAGAGAAGCACACTTCTCCGGCGGACAGGATTCACACCATTGGGTGTTTCGAGCATAATTTGCATGGGTACGAAAACAAGTATTTGATGCTTACATATATATATATATATATATTATATATATATATATATATATATATATATATATATATATATATATATATATATATATATAGTATATGTACATATATATAAACACATATATTATATATATATATATATATATATATATATATATATATAGTATATATATGCATGTATATACTATATATATATATACATATATATACA
Source organism: Macrobrachium nipponense (assembly GCF_015104395.2). Lineage (NCBI taxonomy): Eukaryota > Metazoa > Arthropoda > Malacostraca > Decapoda > Palaemonidae > Macrobrachium > Macrobrachium nipponense. The sequence continues at coordinate 37,138,126 of NC_087202.1, read as the reverse complement.
TATATATACATATATATATACATATATATATATATGTATATATATATATATGTGTGTGTGTGTGTATATATGCGTTGTAAATAGGTAAAATGAAAACAAAAATATTTTAAAGGTATGCATGATTTCTCAGAAGAAATGACATCATGACCAGTTTGCTTTAACACGTACGCAGTGTTTGTGATTACCTGTTTTTTTTTTATGTGGTTGTAAACATTACGCAGTTGGCTTACCTTACAAAAGGATTCAGACTGGTGAAATTGTGTGCGCGTGCGTGCGTGTTTATGTGTGTGTGCGTGTGCGCGCTCTCCATTAACATTCGGCTTTCTCTTATAAAATGTCCTAAAATCTCGCTGCTCTTACCAAGTTGCCAACTTCCTTGACCTCTGATACAAATCTGTTTCTATAACGCATTACCTATTAGCATTATTATCAATAAGATAGTTTAACCAGACCACTGAGCGGAATATCAGCTCTCTTAGGTTAAAAGTTAAGTAAATCTTAGATTAACCAGACCACTGAGCTGATTAACAGCTCTCTTAGGTTAAAAGTTAAGTAAATCTTAGTTTAACCAGACCATTGAGCTGATTAACAGCTCTCTTAGGTTAAAAGTTAAGTAAATCTTACGTAGATTAACCAGACCACTGAGCTGATTAACAGCTCTCCTAGGGCTGACCCGAAGGATTAGATATTTTTACATAACTAGGAACCAATTGGTCACCTAGCAACGGGACCTACAGCTTATTGTGGGATCCAAACCACACTGGCCGCGCCAAGAATCGAACTTCGGACCACCGGATTGGTAGCCGAGCGCGAAAACCACCCGTCCAACTAGGAACAGCTCTCATAGGGCTGACTATTATCAATGTCACTTCTAAGTTACTACTTCACGCGCTGAACTTCACGTGAAGCTTAGCCTGATTTTAAAATTTCTAAGTTGTTATATATAGGCTACAACGAGAGCAGAGCTCGTATAAAGGCCGGTACTAACGCTCACTTATAGCTGCACAGTCGGACTGAACGTTAGTGGGTTCAGTTTTGCCTCCACAGTCGGACTGAACATTAGTGAGTTCAGTTTTGCCTGCAAAGTCGGACTGAATGTTATAATGGATTCAGATTTGCCTGCACAATTGGAATAACTGCCCTACTATAACTGAAAGTAAGTTGCGGCCTTTAATAGAGTTCGTGTTTTGGCGTTACATGGACAAATACAATAAAGTAACGTGAAAAGCAAAACCACATTAATACATGCAGTTTTTGTAAACAAAAAATGTTAGGAAATGGGTTGAATTAACCTTCATTTAGCAGTTTCATGGAAGGCTTTTTTAACAACATGATAGACTGACACAATATTAATTACTTTTTTTGTGTCAGCGACGCTATGAAAGCTAATGAAGTTTTTCAGCCTACATTGGCGGGTAAAAGGTTTTGGGACCTTGGTTGTTTTAAACAGGAAACTTGGGGCATAACGAATCCATTAAAGTATTTTATGATTATTTCTAGCATTATTTCCACAGTAATTTATACGATTATAAGTAATTTCTCCTTTGTTGCAGATAACCAGAGAGAGAGAGAGAGAGAGAGAGAGAGAGAGAGAGAGAGAGAGAGAGAGAGAGGTGAATATTTTATATAAATTTCCTCAAGCGTTTATGAGAGAAAAAGTGGAAACGTAGGAACGCGATGGTAAAACCGTAGTACTTTTCTATTTTTTTATTTGCGTAATGCGATACCTGGTTCCGATATAGATACCGTAGGCATTTCTTAATTAAGCCCTTTAAAGGATCAGAAATCTATAGAAAAGCCGTCGGTTAGACATGTGAGCGAGCTGGATTTAACTCCAGCCTCTTTTTTTCTCAATAATAATAATAATATAAATAATAAGAATAATAATAATAATAATAATAATAATAATAATAATGATAGATGATGATGATGATGATGGTGTTTTTTTTTTTTTTTTTTTTTGCTCTGTCACAGTCCTCCAATTCGACTGGGTGGTATTTATAGTGTGGGGTTCCGGGTTGCATCCTGCCTCCTTAGGAGTCCATCACTTTTCTTACTATGTGCGCCGTTTCTAGGATCACACTCTTCTGCATGAGTCCTGGAGCTACTTCAGCCTCTAGTTTTTCTAGATTCCTTTTCAGGGATCTTGGGATCGTGCCTAGTGCTCCTATTATTATGGGTACGATTTCCACTGGCATATCCCATATCCTTCTTATTTCTATTTTCAGATCTTGATACTTATCCATTATTATTATTATTATTATTATTTCGGAAGGAGACCCTCTCGTAGACATGTTTTGTTAAAAATGACTGCTGCTTCAGCACTATTAATCTTGTAGAGAGTCTTCTCTATCTTTCTGATGACGGCTTTCTCGTTGTTGCTTAGACTGGCGAGCAACGCACCAAAGGGCATGGTAAAATTCGGTTGCGTCATTTGGTTTATTATTGCTCATACAATTCTCTCTCTCTCTCTCTCTCTCTCTCTCTCTCTCTCTCTCTCTCCAACGCGACGTTTCTTCCTGATCCACAGGACATTATCAAGCGATGACTGCTGAGGGACTGAATTCCAGTGGTTGTTGTTGTTAAGATTAAGCTGGCTTTATGCCAGCACGGGCTCTTGCTCAAGAGCAGCCCGTAGGAAAAATTCCAGTGGCGAGTCCTTCTTCTTATATCGCGATGTTGCGGGCTCTTGAGTAAGGTCTAGAGCACCCCACCGGCAGGTCGGGTTTTCATAGGTTCCTGGGAAGGTGACTCATACGGCGGGTGTTTACGAGTCTTGCAGACCTTCTCAGGCGAAGGATATCACCGGGAGCCTCTTGATTGGCTTCTACCTGAGTGACGTCACCCCTGGTATTATTCTCATAATGTGCTTCATGTCCGGTGTTTGTTTCATGCACGCTGGTACATTCGTTGATTGGTATTAAGGGGAAGCTTTTGTTCGAGGATAAGCGTAGCGATGGGATCCCCCTTAGGAGACCTCTTCGGTAACTTCTACATGGGTGAAGTGGAAGAAAGGGTCTTCTCGCAACATAGATGTCCCCGCACATACGGACGCTATATCGATGACATCTTCGTGCAAGCCGACTCCGAGGGTGAGGTAAAAGCCCTTCGGCAGCAGTTCCTGCATCACAGCGCACTCAACTTCACCGTTGAGTACAGCAACAACGATCGGCTCCCCTCCCTCGACGTCCTTGTCACGAAGACGAATCAGAAGTTGGCGACTGCAGTTTACACCAAAGCTACGAACCTTGGACTTTGTCTAAATGGAGATAGCAAGTGTCCTGCGCGGTTCAAGACCACCACTGTCAGGGCCTTCGTCAGAAGGGCCCTCTCGCACTGTTCGACGTGGCAGGACACGCATCTCGAACTCGACCGAACATCCAAGATGCTGATTAACAATGGGTACTCGAATAAACTCGTAAACTGAGAAACACGAGCCGCCCTTGACAAGTGGTACATGACGGAGGAAGAGAGAAGGAACATTCCAACCCCGGAGGATATAAAACTTTTCTATAAAGCCTTCATGCACCACCAATACAAGGAGGACGAAGCAGCCATTTAGAAAATAATAGAGGAACACGTCCGCCCCATGGAGGAAGGGAAGAGAGTGTCCCTCATTATTTACTACAAGAATCGGCGCACGAAGGACCTCCTAATGAAGAACAAACCCTCCCCGCCCGTAGGAGACCCCCTACAGCAGTCCAACGTTATCTACTGATACGTATGCCCCGCCCAAGGATACCCTGGGATTTACATCGGCATGACGACGATGCACCTGTCTAAAAGGATCTCCTCCCACGCCCAGGAGGGTGCCATTAGACCGCACGCCCTTGCAGTACACCAGAATGACCCACGACGTCTGCGTCTCCTAGAAGTGCCGCTTATCCTCGAACAAAAGCCTCCCCTTAATACCACTCAAGAAGTGTTCCTGTTACCGACGTGTGTGAGGAGTACCACACCCCTCCCCCTCCCCCCCAATGAAAGTACCAGCGCGCATGAAACAAACACCGGACATGAAGCACATTATGAGAATAATACCAGGAGTGACGTCACTCAGGTAGAAGCCAATCAAGACGCTCTGGTGATATCCCTCGCATGAGAAGGTCTGCAAGACTCGTAAACGCCCGCCGTATGAGTCACCTTCCCAGGAACCAATGAAAACCCAACCTGCCAGAGAGGTACTCTAGACCGTACTCAAGAGCCCGCAACTTCATGATATAAGAAGAAGGACTCGCCACTGGAATTTTTCCTACGGGCTGCTCTTGAGCAAGAGCCCGTGCTGGCATAAAGCCAGCTTAATCTTAACAACAACGACCACTGGAATTCAGTCCCTCAGCAGTCATCGCTTAATAATGTCCTGTGGATCAGGAAGAAAGGTCGCGTTGGAGAGAGAGAGAGAGAGAGAGAGAGAGAGAGAGAGAGAGAATTGTATAAGCAATAATAAACCAAATGACTCAACCGAATTTTACCATGCCTTTTGGTACGTTGCTCGCCAGTCTAAGCAACAACGAGAAAGCCGTCATCAGAAAGATAGATAAGACTCTCTACAAGATTAATAGTGCTGAAGCAGCAGTCATTTTTAACAAAGCATATTATTAGTATTATTATTATAAATTTTTCAATAATAATAATGATTATTATAATACATAATAATGATCATGATAGTAATCATGATTCGAATTGTATAGTTATAGAAATCCTTATGGGGAGGAAAATAATTTTTCTTTCACAAATTAGTTAAAACGAACTGTCTAGATTTAATTTTTACAGTAAATCCTCCTAGAAGACATCGGTCTCATATATGTAAAAAATTGTAATTGCTATTTGTTAGTTTGTTCCTTAAATATATTATTATTATTATTATTATTATTATTATTTATTATTATTATTATTATTATTAACTTTAACGGTCAGAAATACGCTGGGTAAAAGGAAACTCGACAAATAATTTCTGAAGATCTGCCATTTTATGATTATTATTTATTGATTTTTAAAACTTTATAAACAATGTTTTCCACCGGTATTATTATTATTATTATTATTATTATTATTATTATTATTATTATTATTATTATTATTGTTGTTGTTGTTGTTGTTGTTGTAAAGGGTCCACAATAATAAAAAGCGTTGCGAGTCCGTGTATAATTCAACATTATTATTATTATTATTATTATTATTATTATTATTATTATTATTATTATTATTATTATTATTATTATTATTGTCTGCTATTGTTATTGTTACTCTTAAGAACTAAATGAACTCCCCAGATCAGCCTACTAATAACTTTGATAGGCCTAACGCAGAAAGAGAAACTGGGGCGTCACTGAGCCAAGAGGAGTTTTAATGAAGAAGCTGTTTATCGTCAGTTTCTTCCTGAATAATTTTATTGAAACAATGGCCGGCTGCTGCTGCTGCTGTTGTTATTCTGGATCTTCCTCATAAACTTAATTTGCCTCCCTCGACCCCTTGGACCAGAATAAATCAAAGGGGGGAGAGGGGGGGCTACGAAAAGCCTCTCGTAGCCTAACATTTCTAGTTAGAAGAGAGTTAGCGAGTGGCCCTGTGGGGGTAGGGGGTGGTGGAGAGTTTGTTGGGCTGGATCGGGAACGGGGGAGGGGGTACATTGGTGGGGTGGGGTCTAGGGATTTGTGAGGTGGAGAGGGGAGGGGGGTGGGATATTGGTTGAGGTCTGGTCTAGCATGAGTGGTTTGTGGGGAGGAGGAGGAGTAGGTGGAGGAGGAGGAGGACTGTGAGAGCAAGCCCCGAGAGGCCCAGTGGACTGGGCGAAAACGCATTAAGTTAATTGCCCTATGAAATATGGAACGATAGACCCAAGGAATGAAATTTTCCTTTTCCTGAAATTCGCTATGATGAAATATTACAGTTATTAGTTTTGTCTGATGGGGGAATTTATTGATTTCCAGTTCTCTGGGAGGTTTAATGTTGCTATATAGTTAAAATCCGAAATATTTGGGAGATATCATTTAGAAAACGTAAATTGCCGTCACGTTACAGCGGTCCTAATGCTGATTTTGCCGATAAGAAACGGAGGATGTTATTTATGATTATATATTAAGCTGCATTTATGAAAACTTTTGTTTTTGACATTGTTGTATCTATGGGTAATTCTCTCTCTCTCTCTCTCTCTCTCTCTCTCTCTCTCTCTCTCTCTCTCTTTACTGTTTTAAGTTTTGCTATGGAAAACCCCTATAGAATACTTTTAAACAGCGGCGAATACGCCTAACTATTTGAGGCTCTGTTATCTTTAGCAAGGAAACTTATGCGTCGCTGTAATACAAGTATTATCGGTTATACTCTGATTATACAAAAACATGATGGAAATTGTAAACTTTTATGAAAATACTTCAGCCAATACCATATCGTAATATTGCCACTTGAAGAAAACATTATTTTCTTGCAATGCAACTGGAAAAAAAAGAGTAACCCGATATCAGTTTTGACATCTGTAGACCTTTTATGACTATCCTGTTCTTGTAAGCTTTATTGAGAACTTCATTTTATTAGAAGGTTTCGAAGCAGTGTTTTCTTCTTGTAATATTGTATTCGACGTGATCTCTTCTTGTTGCATGTTTTTCTTCCCTTCGAGTTATCACAGTTGGCCTACCTGTGCATTGGTAGTTGAGGGAAAGAATTTCAAATTAAATTCTTGATATAACTATGATCCAATTGCTATGGTGGATTATGAAGCTTCATAATACATCAACTTTCTCTCTCTCTCTCTCTCTCTCTCTCTCTCCTCTCTCTCTCTCTCTCTCTCCTTTATATATATATATATATATATATATATATATATATATATAATGTTTGTGCGTTTGTGTGTGTGTGTACTTATGTATATATATATATATATATATATATATATATATATATATATATGTGTGTGTGTGTGTGTGTGTGTGTGTGTGTGTGTGTGTGTGTGTGTGTATTTGTGTAGGGGATTGGGGCCAGCAACTTGACATCCTTTTCCATCTCAGATCTGAAGAAAACGAGATTAAAGAAGAGAAAGATCTGGACCAAAAGAAAAGGGTTTATGATGAGAGAGAGAGAGAGAGAGAGAGAGAGAGAGACCTTACAGACCTTACATCTTGTTCGCGTTGCCCTAGGTCCCTCAGTGTGAGGCACCTCTAATGTCTACCAGAGAGAGTTACAAGGCAAGATTAGGATGTCTCAAAGACTTGTTAGTCCATCCGAGGAGACATCGTGTGCTCACTTATCTCTAGGAGCAGGTTTTTCTGTTCATTCACCGTGTCCTAATGATTTTGTCCAACTTTGTTTTAAATTCTTCCACACTGACGCTGTTTACAACTTTTGGTGGTAGTTTATTCCATGTGTCACATATCTTGTCTGTAAAGAAGTTCCCACAATGAGATGTGTTGTATCTCTTCAGTTCTAGTTTCCTTCGATTTTTTTCTTGTCTGGTTTTCGTTTAATGTGTAGAGGTTACTGTCTTCTTTTATTATGCCTTTCAGCGTTGTGTTTTTAAGTCATACATGTTCAAGCTCTCTAGACGTCTTTGGTAACCTTTTTGCCTGATGGATGGAATTAACTTTTTGGTTCTTGCTTGTACCCCTTCTAGTCTATTTATGTCCTTTCGTAGTGTTGGTGACCAAAACTGTGCTGCATATTCAAGATGAGGTCTAACTATTGATTTGTAGAGCTGTTGAACCGTTTCCTTGTTTCTGTATTTGAACTGCCTCTTTATATATCCCACTAGTTGCTGTGCCCTCTTTTTAGCTTTTATGCACTGTTTTGTGGATTTTAAGTCCGTGGTGATAATGATTCCAAGGTCCACTTCTTGTTCTACACTATTTATGTCATTCACAAGCAGCATGTAATTGGCATGTGGGTTATTCTTATTTATAACACTCTACACTTATCAAAGTTAAAATGGATTTGCCTTTTTTTTACCACTCCTATTTTCTTTAGATAATTTTTTAAACATTTCACCATATCTGGGTCTGCTGCATTTACACCTAGTTTGGTGTCGTCTGCAAATTTAGCTATCCTGCTAGTTAAGCTTACATCAATGTCATTAATATAAATCAGAAACAAGAGAGGGCCAAGGACAGAACCCTGGGGAACTCCGTTTGTTACATCTGCTCATTCTGATTCTTCACCATTTATTACGACTGTATGGTTTTATTAGTGGGCCAGTTTTTGAACCAGTTTGCTATTTCTCCTACATCCCTAAAGCTCTTATTTTTGTCGTTAGTTTCTTGTGTGGAACATTGTCAAAGGGCTATTGGAAATCTTTTGTCGTTAGTTTCTTATGTGGAACTTTGTTGAAGACCTTTTGGAAATAAAATCTAAGTTGAGTATACCTATTGCTCTGCTACTGTCGTAAATACCAAGCATGTTGTAAAAAAAGAGGTTTGATAGACAGGATCTGTTTTGTCTGAAACCGTGTTGGCTGTTTAACAGCAAGTTGTTTCTATCAATGTGATCCACAATTTGATCTGCAATTATGGACTCAAAAATCTTACAAACGCCCGACATTAGAGAGAGAGAGAGAGGGGAGAGAGAGAGAGAGGGAGAGGGAGAGAGAGAGAGAGAGAGAAAGAGAAAGAGAAAGATAGAGAGAGAGAGAGAGAGAGAGAGAGAGAGAGAGAGAGAGAGAGAGTATGGGAATTACTCGATCCAAATTGAATGCGGAAGTCTTGAATAGAAACTGTACGAGAGAGAGAGAGAGAGAGAGAGAGAGAGTATGGGTAACACTCGATCCAAGCTGAATGAGGAACTCTTGAATAGAAACTGTACAAGAGAGAGAGAGAGAGAGAGAGAGAGAGAGAGAGAGAGAGAGAGAGAGAATTACTCGATCCAAGTTGAATGAGTAAGGCTTGAAGAGAAACTCTACGAGAGAGAGAGAGAGAGAGAGAGAGAGAGAGAGAGAGAGCGAGAGAGAGAATAACTCGATCAGAGTTGAATGAGGAAGGTTTGAAGAGAAACTGCACGAGAGATAGAGAGAGAGAGAGAGAGAACTGGCACGATCAAAGTTGAAAAAGAACGGCTTGAAGAGAGACTGTATGGAGCGATCCGCGTGCGAGATAAATCACAATTTGGGAAGGGGTCTGGGAGCTCATTTAGCCCCCGCTTCTGAGACGTGACTCAATTAGTGCAGTGTCGCCAATGAGGGAGGCATCATTAGTCCCTTCTACTGAAACGGGCGTGTAGATAAGCCAGTTTCCCGCCGCCTCTGATGTTAGAGGCTAATATTAGCCGTGTTCAGATAAGCCTGCCGTGATATTCGGAGCTCTCCCCGCACTCGGTGTTAATTGCCGGATTCGTCAAGTCGGCGGAGAAAGGGTTGGTGTTGATACCTTTCTGCCGGGCTCGTAGGGGCTGTAGGAGTAAAGGATTTCTTCAGATATGGATGTATCGTGCTTGTTAGCCTCTGTGGGGGTTACATAAAACCCACGTAACCAACTGCTTCCGTTTTTATTCCTTGACTGTATCTTAATGTTGGGTAATCACGTTTATGTATTTGTTCTTCTTATTTCTCTCATTGTGTCATTTCCTCGTCTTTTTATCTATTTACTTTTACTTAATGTTGGGTAATGATGTTACGTGTTTGTTTATTACATTTTCTGTTAGTTTGTCATTTCCTCCTCTTTTTTTTTTTCCTTTGAATTTTGTTTCGAGATAAATTTTAATTTTATTTGTATTTGTCTTTTATTTGCAGTAAAGTAATTCTATTCTTTAGGATTTTAGTAAGAATTTTATTTTGTCTGTTTAATGAGAGCTTTGAAATAATCGCCAATAATTATACTAAAATTTCAGTATAATAATAATAATAATAATAATAATAATAATAATAATAATTAATAATATTATAATTAATAAATAATATAATTAATAATTATAATAATTAAATAATTATAATATAATTATAATTAATAATTATAATTAAATTATATAATAATATAATTATAATTATAATAAAAATAAGTCTTGTTGAAAAGTTTGGCTGCGGTTGTGAATTGGTTTTAAATCGAGTTTTTCCATTTTTCTTATAATTCGCTGTTCCTGCACGTCAAGATTGATTATTACTAATAATAAAACAATAATAATAATGGAAAAAGAAACCCACAAGATTACCGAGCATAACTTATTTACATGTAAATATTTACATGGTATTTTACTATGTAAGTAAAATACTGTGTAAATGCTTATAAGTACACAAGTTAGACTCTATAATCTTGTGGGTTTCTTTTTCCATCTTCAGAAGAAAACTGAAAGAAGATTTTGTTTGGTTCAATAACGATAACAATAATGGTCTCTTTGATGCATACACTTACACGAATTGTACTCAAGCGCCACAAGAGCCATGAATGAGTAGTCTCTCTTCCCGTGGATGCTGCTGGTTACACGTAACAATGTAGCCTTTTGGCCCCGTCACCTTTTGACGTCGCGAGAAGTGTTTGAATGAACACCTGTTTATTGTCGGCGTTGGTGGACGGTTTGTTGCAGGATATGTCCCATTGAGATGATGGCGACCGCCTGCAGCCTTCATTGCTGAGAGGAGATGGTGCAGGTGTACTAAAGTAAGGGCATTTATCTGTAGAGTGTTGCGAGTAGATGCGTTTGTTTGTGTTGCAGTAGAGGGCCACAAAGAGTTCGCCAAGATGGTCTTTTTTTCTTTTTTAAATGACCCAGTTTGTTATCGTTAAATAAATAGCTCTTGAGGTATTGGTTGGGATCGAAGTCAGTAGGAACGGGCTAGAGGAAAGAGTTTGCAAGCATTCCAGAAGCACCCATTCCCACTCGAGCCATGGTAGAAATATTAGTAATGTATTCAGAGGGGCTTAAGGGAAGCCGACCAATTTTAACCACATTTTTTTTTTTTTATCATTTCAAAAGATATTCGTATTTTCATGATTTCGTTTCGTTATAGCAAAATAAAGGGTTTTGAATAATTGACCAGGCTTGAATTCATATAAGTCAATAGGGTCAGAGTGGCTGTGGAGTGTGAAGATGGTAGTGGGAGAGGTGTTATATACTACATAACATACAAGCAAACTTTAAGAACTTTATATCTTGGTAATACATACATACATACATACACTTTATATAGTATATATATCTATATATATATATATATATATATATATATATATATATCTATATATAATATATATATATATATACTATATATATATATATATATATATATATATATATATATGTATATATATATAATATATAGATATATAAATATATATATATAATATAATATATATTATAAAACATATATATATATGAGATAAAAACTCTTAAACCTTCCTTCTCTCAACACGGTCGGGTGAACAGGCCAATTATGTTTCCACGTAACTCGTATTCTACCTGAAAAGAAACTTCATAAAAGGAAATTCATCCCATCATTGCGGCCCTTCCCTGTTTTAGCAATTTATGTAGCGGGTGTTTTTTAGAACTCTTAAGGTCTTTCTCATTTTCTCAAGTCTCCTTCTTTTTCAAGATTGCCCATTTATGCAGTACTTGACAGGTAACAGGTGTCACGTTTGTATCGTCATACTTATTGCTTTCTTTATGTCACGAAATATCTTGCGAAAATCTTACTATAATGGGCGTTATGTCTGTCTGTCCGTCTGTCATTCAATCACAGCCAAACGCCTGGCCCGATGGGCATGAAACTTGGCAGGGTTATAGTGGGGACTCACAAGATGGTTCATAATGGGGTTTCATCTTACCTCCCCCTCCTCCGAAGGGGGTGGGGGTGAGAAGGGATTCCCTGAAACGGAGCTGGTTCTTCCGTGAAACGGGGCTGGTTATGCCCGTAGACTTGGTTACTTTACGAATTTATCATACATAATAGTTAAAAAACACCAGCGAGCCACTTTATGAAGCAGCAGATGAATATGCTTTTATTAGGGATTGATAGATTATTAGTAGGTATAACGGAAAGTAATACCTCATTCATTTCCATGTTGCTGGACGTCTTTTATGCAAAACCTCTATTTAGGTTTCCATTCATTGTAATAATTATCTTTGCCACATATGTGTTTTGCAGCAAAAGTATGCCGAGGTGTAAAATTTTGAGAAAAATTGCCTTAAACAATCAACACTGAATAAAATCAAATGCTCACGTACGTAACAGTTACTCTTTCTTCCCTATTGTCTATCTCAGACGCTGAATTGCGGTTTCTCCATCCACCTCTTGTTTTCCCATCAATCAACAAATTTCTAATTATTCGACCTGCTGACGTAAGAGGAGAAAATCCGAGTGTGCTAATGAAAAGGGGGACGTTGTAATGTCACCATTCTTCGTTTACGCTGAAGGATTCATTTCACAGACGACAATGGAAGACGCTAGTACTACCTCCTCCATAGAGAAGAGAGAGAAGAGAGAGAGAGCTCCAGTGCCAGCCATTTCTTGGCGTCATCGTCTGGGTCGAATAATGAGCTTTTTCACAACAATACTTGCAACCAAGCGAGAGCTGCCCTGCCGTCGCCGCCTTTCTGTTTCATACTGTCCTGAACAATGGCCAGGGACTGTGATAAAGCGATGCAAACAATAGGCGAGGGCGGGAGGACGTCGCTGATATTAGATACTTCGCGTTGTCCTGCAAGTTGATTGCGGCGACGGTCTCCATTTCTCATTAGTGCACCTCCCCTCCCCCCACCAGGTGTTGATCGGCTTAGAAAACGCTTGCTGAAGTGCAACGTTGATTTGTGCCTCCCTGAATATGAATGCCTGAATATAAGTACCTGTGTGAATTGGGAAGCGTCTTTTTTTTATATAGATATTTCGACACTATTTTCCGTTTTCCTTGTACCTTTTAAATCCTCTCGAGTATATTTGCAGCTCTTAACTTGTTGGAGAGAAGTGTTTGGTAAAATGTTTTATTAACCTTTTACTTTGTTTTTATAACAATTTGAGCAAATTTTCTCATATTAAAAAAAAAATTAGACTTCAGACACGAATATCATTAACTTCGGTCGCGGCCAGTGACACAATTACTTAACTAGTCATTAGAATATGATCATACTGTCAGCATCAATATTACCCCGTAAGGTGGCAATGCCGTCAGTGTACCTCACGCGGTACGCTGTAAGCAGTGCTTAAGATTCTTTGTCGCGTCCCTTCGGCCCCTAGCTGCAACCCCTTTCATTCCTTTTACTATATCTCCATTCATATTCTCATTTTTCCATCTTACTTTCCACCGTATCTTAGCAACTGCTTGACCATTATTTCCAGAGCATGAACCTTGTCCTAAATTTCATATTACCATTCCACCGTCCATAATATTCCTCTCTCTCTCTCTCTCTCTCTCTCTCTCTCTCTCTCTCTCTCTCTCATACACACACTTGCTTTTAATTTCTGCTCAGTTTCTTTTACTCCAAATATCTCGTTATGACTTAACGTAGGTCACTTTCGTTTTTCCATTTCCTATTCGCCCAATTCTTTTCAATTTTTTTTTCTTTTTTTTTTCTTAAGTTCTCATTTTAAATTACCGTTCTCCTTCCTCTTTACATCTCCACTCCCCCCGGTTTAGCTCTTTACTTTTTCTAGATGAATTTTGTATAAAAATATATATAGATATATATATTATAATATAGATATATATATCGATGTATATAGTATATGTAATTCTATTACGTTTGTATATAATTAAAATTTTACAATTTCGTAACCTGGTGTTTTCTTCTTTCACCTCAACGTATTTCTTTTTTTTTTATATTATTCAGTGTCAAATTTTTTCTGCGTTCCATTGTCCTTTATTTATTTATTTTTTGCTAAGCTATTTATACAATTCAGTTTTCATTGCTGAAGTCGTATCTATAACAGTTAATGTGGGAATTTTTTTATTTCCTTTTGTATTTTCTTATGCTTCCTGTTTTATTTACAGGTATTTTCTTCGGGCAAAGAATTAGGTATATAGATTTACATTTATAGGATTACAGAAAGATGGTTCAGTTTATAGCTCAGTATTTCATTCCCTCATTATTTATTTGTAAAAGATTCTTTATAGTTGACGTTATGTATTTAACGGTTTTAAACCTAATATTGCGCCTTGAACCTATATATATATATATAATATATATATATATATATATATATATATATATATATATATATATATATATATATATATATATTTATATATAAATATATGTGTGTGTGTGTGTGTATAAATGATTCACGAAAATTTGGAACGTGATGAATATATATAATAAAGTTAGAAGCTAGAAAGAAAATGAAACAATCGAGTGTTGCGAAATTTTTTCGACGCAGGGTTTCTTAACTTGAAAATATATATAAAGATATAAATATATATATATATTATATTTGTATATATAATTTTGCCTGATGTAATTTAATGTCTGGTCATAGCTCAGATGTCTACAGAAAGTCACGTAATAGACAGTAATTCCGAGGCGTAGTGCAAAGTAGCAGTACTCTATTGACATCTTTATTTGTTTGAAGAATGACATCTGTCCCTATTACACAAGACACTGTGAAAATCTTCCTAATGTCAGTTTCCGACTCGCTGATTGGCCAGCAAGTGAGTGACAGAGTAGAGGTGATTGGCCCAATTAAGGTTCGAATTCCCCACCCCTCCCCTTTCCTCCTCTTCAACAGCTTACCTCCACCCCCCAAAGGGTGTCCACGAGCGCCTGCCAACGTCAGTCCAAGATCCAGTGGCGGGATTTCTTCTCTCAGATTTTCTTTTCCCTCAGAGAAGCCGTTTTCTTTTGCCCCGTTGTACTCGAAAGAAAACTTCGCTACATTTGCTGCGTCAATTTCCAGTTTCAATATTTGGGATAACGACGATTATTTCTGGACACTTTACATGACGTGAGCTGTGTTCGTACATTCGGTGCGTTTGTTCAATGGCGCATTATTATTTTCTTTACTGTTAAGGTCTCTTGCTAGGTTTTTTCTCTCTGTGTGTTTTACTCTAGTGTTTCCTTCCCGCTTTCTTTCACATCGGTATCCACTTTAGTCTGCTTTTACGTGAATATGAATTGTATCCTTATTTTTTATATGGGTAAGGAAACATTCTGTGTTAGCGCCGCTGTGATCTTCATTTTTCAAAATCAATAACTTTTAGCCTGAACGGCTAATTTTTGGGAGATCAAAAATAACGTTTTTGTATATGGGTAGGATTATCTAAAATTGTAGATTTAACCAAAATACCCGTGGAAACAGTGATGCAATTTTGTTCCGATTTATGTGGAGCTTGAAAAAACGATTAATTGTTTTTGAGCTCTGATAAAATCATATGAATCTGCAATCCCTGGAGGACTTATATTTATGCTCTGTTATCAACACGTTCGTTTTAAATAGTAAGTATAAGCTGCAACTGAATTATGAGGTTTTCTTTCAGATTGCCCTTTCTTCAAGAATGCAGAACAAATAATTCGAAAGTCGCTGTATTTTATTAAGGTTAAAAAAACTTTTGGCTTCAGTCATTTTTCTCCTCAATTCTTGGCATTTATTACTTCATTGTTAAAAGATTATAGTTTATTATTATTTCCATTCGAAATCGAATGAAACTTCGGGGACTTCGTCTTGGTTTTATACCAACATTAGCTTGTGGTACCCAGGCCTTCATATATTTTAAGCTCTAGGTGTTCCGCAAGAAGTCTTGAAATAAATATGTATTGCAAATTACGCTGATCTGAATTTACACAGCTCGAATAGCAGTTGTAGATATTATGTGATTTAAACATTATATATATATTATACTATATATTAATTTTAAATTATTATATATCATTATATATATTATTATATATATATATATAATCATTCGAGCTACAAATTTTCCTTTAATATCTAATTCGCTCTACCTCGGAATTGATATATTTTCATATATGTACCGAAGGGGAATTTTTAGTTGATAATAATTTTCGTCCCCCATGGGATCGAACCACCGTTTCCCGTCCACTGGACGGTGGTTCGATCCCATGGGGGGACGAAATTATTATCAACTAAAAAATTCCCCTTCGGTACATATATGAAAATATATCAATTCCGAGGTAGAGCGAATTAGATATTAAAGGACATTTGTAGCTCGAATGATTTATATGAATCACGGTGATGTGATAAGTATTCATATATATATATATATATATATATATATATATATATATATATATATATATATATATATATATATATATATATATATATATATATATATATATATATATATGTATATATATATGAGTGCCTGTAAATAAAGGTTCCCTAGGATATGAAAAATTATATCGGGGGTTCCTTGAAGGTATATGCGTTAGAAATGGGTTCAGTGTCTTTCTTTCTTGTAATGATGAAATCTGTTCGGTTCTCATCGTGGTCTACCTTTGGCATAGTTGAGGGAAAGAATGATATAATCGTGCCGCCTGTTGCGTCAAAGATGTGCACCCACAGGGCAAGACCTCACTTTCATTATCTTTACCACACACTGGAGAATCTTTTCGTTTCTTATTTCCATCGTCTTTTTCACGCCTTCTGTGCTTTTCATATTTAACCTTTTGTTGACATGTTCTAGCTCTCTTTCTGCTTTCGCCTCCGGTTTTCTCTCTTGTCGTAGAGGTTTTCTTTTCGGTGAAGGCTTGTTGAGTAAAATAGTAGACTTTAATGTTCATTTTCAATTATTTCTGTTATCGGTTTGGATAATTACTAATTATGAGGATGATTAAAAGTTACATATAAGGGCATCTACTGTTTAAAAGTATTTATGTTTAAAAACTATCATTATTTTATTTTAATGAATTTGAATGTAAGACTTTCAAGGAAATTTCTGATTTATTTTTTTAACCTTACGTCACCGTTTGGAAAGTTAATTGGATATACTTTCCAAATATCTTTCCTGACGTTTGCCTTTTCGATAAGTAGATATGTAGGAGTTTTAAGTGAAATCCTCAGGACTTTAAATATCTGACAGTCATAAGCTTTTAGTCTTGTATGTAAAACTTTGTTTGGAACAAGCTACATTTATTCCCATAGACATTTTTTGTATGGCTTCGGTCTTATCCATATCCTACCAACGGCACAGTTGACAACCGTAATGCAACGCTAGATATCTTTAGAAAACTTAAGTCATTTGTGGCAAAGCTCATATATTTTTGCCGTCAGGAATTTTAATTAACATCCACCTTCCAATTACATTCCAAGGAAAAAGAACAGGCTTCGATCATGTCCTCTGTTACATTCCATAGTACGAAGTTCTCAGAAGGGGGAAAAATGTCAAATTGTTATCGTTCCAAACGCGAATTTCAATTTGGTTTTACCCTTTGATATTTTCTCAGCCGATATTGCGTCCACTCGCGTCCTTCTTCAGCTGACTGGCACGCTCGTCGTCATCAAATTCCCGGAAATAAGATCAATAATCAAAATCCAATTGCCCTTTCCAACACGAGGTCACTTCCTTTGGCTTTGGTGGCATCATATTTTCTATAGTCCCAATTTCCCTTCGGATTTCTCTCTCTCTCTCTCTCTCTCTCTCTCTCTCTCTCTCTCTCTCTCTCTCTCTCTCTCTCTCTCTCAGCTGAATAAAAGTGAGAGAATTCTTTTTACATTGTACGTTTCTAGAAAATATATCCCACTTGATCCATCCCTTCAAGTAATGAGAAGATAATAGCAATCATCTTCTCTTTCATCTGCGGAAGAATAAAAAAATCCTTCAGTTAATCTAGACTTTTTCAGGCTGTGATGCTAAGTCTCTCAAAGAGAATCGACAGCCATTTATCAGGATTTCTGTTCTTGACAAAATACCGTTTTTCTCAAAGTGCTTTGATATCTTGCTTTGAGTCTTCTCGTAAAGTATGGCTGCCGTATTCTGCGACATGCTATAACACTAGCACTTTTTCACATCTTTTCTTGTTTGACTGCCTAGCTTTCACTCGCAGGAATAAACAGATCATTATTATTATTGGTCTAGAACACTGTTATCAAAACTGACATTTTGTAGCTTTCGAGATACTCTATAACAGAGTAAAAAAATTGCTTTTTTGCAACACACAGATTTAGAATTTTATTATTATTATTATTATTATTATAAGTTATTATTATTATTATTATTATTATTATTGATTATTATTATTATTATTATTATTGTTGTTGTTGTTGTTGTTGTTGTTGTTGTTGTTGTTGTTGTTGTTCTGGATCATTGTACACTTCTTTGGCAGCATTTCAATATTCATTACATGAAGTCAGGATAAATTGTAAAAACGCCTTAATGATGCATACCCCTTTGTTGGCTTATCGTACATGGAATGTATTTTCACCAAGTTTCATCATTTATTTATGTAATAAAAGGGGGGCCTTCGCGTTTAATTTTCGAATCAGACTGAAGACCAACTCAAACAGCCAGAGTTAAATTGTTTTAAAATTGCTATTTCAGCAGCTTGCTCGCCACTGGTAGCTGTGATGCTAAGTCTCTCAAAGAGAATCGACAGCCATTTATCAGGATTTCTGTTCTTGACAAAATACCGTTTTTCTCAAAGTGCTTTGATATCTTGCTTTGAGTCTTCTCGTAAAGTATGGCTGCCGTATTCTGCGACATGCTATAACACTAGCACTTTTTCACATCTTTTCTTGTTTGACTGCCTAGCTTTCACTCGCAGGAATAAACAGATCATTATTATTATTGGTCTAGAACACTGTTATCAAAACTGACATTTTGTAGCTTTCGAGATACTCTATAACAGAGTAAAAAAATTGCTTTTTTGCAACACACAGATTTAGAATTTTATTATTATTATTATTATTATTATTATTATTATTATATTATTATTATTATTATTATTATTATTATTATTATTATTATTATTATTATTATTATTATTATTATTATTGTTGTTGTTGTTGTTGTTGTTGTTGTTGTTGTTGTTGT
This sequence comes from Macrobrachium nipponense, assembly GCF_015104395.2. NCBI lineage: Eukaryota > Metazoa > Arthropoda > Malacostraca > Decapoda > Palaemonidae > Macrobrachium > Macrobrachium nipponense. Next base: position 37,119,239 of record NC_087202.1, on the reverse strand, counting down.
TGTTGTTGTTGTTGTTCTGGATCATTGTACACTTCTTTGGCAGCATTTCAATATTCATTACATAAGTCAGGATAAATTGTAAAAACGCCTTAATGATGCATACCCCTTTGTTGGCTTATCGTACATGGAATGTATTTTCACCAAGTTTCATCATTTATTTATGTAATAAAAGGGGGGCCTTCGCGTTTAATTTTCGAATCAGACTGAAGACCAACTCAAACAGCCAGAGTTAAATTGTTTTAAGATTGCTATTTCAGCAGCTTGCTCGCCACTGGTAGCTTTTACAGTGATTGAAACAACAGGGAAGTAGTATTTGGGTCAAGGTCATTCTACCCTCACTCGAGGTACAGATACAATAGTCGTATTTAATGTATGTGGTCATTGAAATTATAGATGATTGAGCAATATGGTTAATATTATTGTAGTAAACGGCCCATACCTACCATAGCACACACCTCCAAGGATATGATTTCTTTCCTGCAATAACATCTTGATTCACATTATGGAAATTCCCATAACGGGTAGTGCCGTCAGTGCACCTCACGTGGTCCTCTGTAGGCATTACATAAGGCTCACTATAGCGTCCCCTCGACCCATAGCTGCAACCCCTTTCATTTCTTTGACTGCATCTCCGTTCATATTCTCTTCCCTCCATCGTTCTTTTCCACACACTCCTAACAGTTGTTTCATAGTGCAACTGCGAGTTATCGTCATGTTACACCTTTCAAACCTTTTACGCTCAATTTCCTTTTCAGCGCTGAGTGACCTATTAGGTCCTATAGTAGATTCACATCACCCGTGCATCTAACGTCTAGGCCAGTCCCTTACGACGCTCTTGATTGACTGTTAATAAGCCGTATCCCTCAGGAGCGGTGAAATATACATCCTGAACATGTGAACACTGGAGAGAGACTGAGAGTTTCCAGCCCTGTGATTGGCTTACCAACAGCCAATCAAGAGCGTCGTAAGGGACTGGCCTAGGCATCAAATGCACGGGTGATGTGAATCTACTATAGTACATGACCATTGCACTAGATTTTATATTCCAATCTATTCCATTCCATTCCATTCCACATTATGAAATTAAGCATGTATGTCCTCGATCAATATAACTAGTCATTTTATTTAACCTACAGGAAATACTGGAATTTTTTCTATCCCCTCTAACTTCATACTAGATACACTTAGGGTTCTAAGCCAAGATATACACCAGTGTCAAAAATATGTTGAAATCACAGAATGTTTTTTAGTTGTTTTCTAGTTAGAAACGCCGAGCCAATATTTTCTTGTTATTAACTTCGGTTATGAATTAATATCAAATGTAAGGTTATTTTTTTCTGTTTTAGCCATTGCGAATTTTCGGATTCTGGTAGACCCATTCTTAATGTGTTATTTTTTTTCTATTTTCTGACCAGAAAGTAAGTCAGCACGACGTTTCTATTCGTTTTTTATACCAATTCTTAGTGTACTAATATTGTTCTATTTCCTGACCAGGAAAATAGTATAAGTCACCATGACATTCCTATAAGGAAATATCAAATGCGAACGTATTTTCTTTTTCTTTGCTCTTTGCTGATGTGTAATTAGTGGTTGGGCTTTAGCCAGAAGGTATACACCTTTCAAAGGGAGATTACCTGCCGACGATTCCATCTCGTCCATTGTTGATACAACCGGGATGAATGACCTTTGTTTCACAGGTTTATCGTAGAGAGCCATTGTACGGCCGGTTGGATTAAAAAAAGAAAAATAAGCACAATGTGTTTCCAGGTATCGAAAGGATTTATACTTCACACACAGAGAGAGAGAGAGAGAGAGAGAGAGAGAGAGAGAGAGAGGAGATAGGCAGACATTGTGTTTGGTCAACATATTAATAGTGCGATTGGTATAGGCAAATGTATAGAGTGAAAGCCAAAAATTAATAATAAGGGGACAATCCCGTACGAGAAAAACACCATGGGTACTACAGTCTATGAAAGTGAAGTCGTTGGATTATATATCTTTGCAACTGAATGTTATCGAGAGGTAGTTGATCACCGTCTGGTGTCTTCCTTAAACAAATAGCGTTCAGGCTCCAGTTTGGAATATGAATATAGAAGTAAAGAACAAAAATAAAAGTTAACAGAAAAAAAAATAGAATGAAACAGAGATGAACAATGCAGCGAGATTCATGTGCATTTGTATCTACTTGAGCTTCTGAAATTCTAACGATCCGACTACTGAGGACGATCATTCCATAATTTGGTCACAGCTGGAACATATCTTCCAGAAACCTTCCAGGCTCTGAACCTCTTTCAAAGGGATGGCAAGGCTGTTATAGCATGCATTTTATTATTATTATTATTATTATTATTATTATTATTATTATTATTATTATTATATTTATTTATTATTATTATTATCGTAAATTCAAAAAGTAGATAAAGAACCTCTACTCAAATCTAGAGGGATATTATTTTAGAGCAAGTATCCGTAAAAACAGTCTGGTGCATAGTTAGGAAAGTGGCTTCATTAATTCCAAGACATCTGGTTATTACAACTGGGAGCAGCAGTGGCCGCTGGTTTGTTCCTTTTCAAGACTACATGATATTTATTCTAGTTTTTTGGACCAGACGCAGAAACCATTGAAATATTTCAGCCTTGAGGAAGACGACTATAAAGATGAAGTCGGCTATTCAGTCTGAAGTGTGCGAGAGTTGGAATACTACGTAAGTGACAAACTCCGTTCTAGATAATGCAGTATCCTGCATAGATGACAGAAGGAAAATCAACCTGGAACGGGAAATGCTTTTAAAGACTAACCTGTTTTTTCATCACTAATTTTTTTTCAAGATATTGCAGTGTTTAGCTAGGAATACCTTTTGGCACTTCGTTATTTTATATGCAACACGCTGCATACATCACCCCTGAAATTGCTGGGCAAAAGCAGAAAATGTTTGAGGGAAACAAAACCCCCTTTTTTTTGTGATGTTATTTTTAGTAATAGTAGAAAAATCGTATTGCTGTAGTTGTAGTATTAGTAATATATCATTGACGGGAATGGCGCATAGAGTTGTAGCATGAGCATCAAGTGACCAACGCAGATCTTGTGCTGTAGATCTATACCAAGAGGCCAAGAGGAGCAAACAAATCCTCCAAAAGGATGATTACCTCCTTAGACCAAATTCGATTTCAGGGGTAGGGGTTGCTAGTAATGGTTGAGAGAGAGAGAGAGAGAGAGAGAGAGAGAGAGAGAGAGAGAGAGATAAGAGAAGACGAGGAGGGAGAGAAAGGGGGAGTTTAAGACCTAACAATCCGGAACGTGAAGTGACGTATGACGCTGGGACCTTTTTATCGTCCTTGACCTGCAGGCAACGGCGTCCATTAGGGCGATGTCGTAACTCTTGGGGGGGAAAGGAAACCCTTGGCCCTCCGTCCGAACCCTAAACTGGAAGAGCTCCACTCCGGAGTGCTTGTGCTCCATAAACGTTATTTACGTTTAACTGGAACGTTTCTGGCCCGATGATTTAAATGGCATAAACCCGAGCCTGTCTCCGATGATTGCCTTTGGTGATACGTGTTTGGTGGTTCGCGTTGCAGTGGAGATCGGTAATGGAGTTTTATTCGATTATTAATTACTTGTATTTGAACTGCTGCACGATCAGTTGCTTCAGTACCCAAAAAATATGTTAAGATTGAGACATTTTTACGAACTATATCTGTGAGATTTAATGAGACGGGTAGACTATTTTGATTGTTCAGAGAGCTCACTCGCTCGGGTGCAAATATGTAAATACGCCTTAGTACTTTACCACAAGACCTATTTAGATCATTTAGATGATATTTGCACAAAAGGAGAGTGAGGATTATAATTATGAAGCACACTTGGGCCATCAAGTTAGTTCACTTCTCTGCTATTGTTTTTATCATTATTATAATTTTTCTTGTTATTACTGTTATTTCAGTTATAAGAGCCATTACTATTATCATGAATGTTATTATTAATATTACTACAGCATATGTTTGGATATAGCCGATTACAGTTTTTTTATCCTATTATCTCGCGTATCTCGTGTTTATTGCATTGTTTCTACTTTATATATTCCCTGTATATGGCCCGGAGCTGCAATATTATTATTATTATTATTATTATTATTATTATTATTATTATTATTATTATTATTATTATTATTATTATTATTAATCAGCCTAGCGTTGTTGATCTACATAAATTGCACCTAATCAAGATCTGCACACCACATGCAGTGGACAAGAATTGGCTCCCATGGCAACGAGTTTCCTGCATCTTAAAGTATTGCGAGATCCATAAACCTTGGAGCGCCTGTTTGTTCCACCTGCGTTGAACATGCTGTGAATAAAGGCTGATAACAGAGAGAGAAAACTTATGTCTAGGAACTTAAGTCTAGGTGTAAGAGAGTAGGTCGAGGGAGAAGGAAAGGATAACTGTATAACAATGAAGTACAAACATTATGACAGACATATTACATGATGCTGGGAAATTGCATGGCCTTTTATTTTTAAGCACTTAGACGTATTGGCAGAGGATTTAATGTTTACTTTTTGAAAAGCATAAGAGGTCCGAGTCGCTAACCTTGTACTTTCTCCCATTCATCGTTTTCCACTAATAAACTAACCTCTGAGAACAACTACGTACAGTCTTGGGTACACGTTGGAAAATATTTTATTTCAGTGTTACGTACTGCGTGCACAGGATGAGGTTGAAGCTATATGTAGTTTATAGACTATGTTCATATACATATATATACGCATATGTATATATTATATATTTATGTGTATGTGTGCATGTCCACTTATATATATATATATATATATATATATATATATATATATATAGTATATATAATATATATATATATGTATATAATATATATATATATATATATATATACATATATATATATATATATATATATATATATATATGTACTATATATATATATATATATATATATCATATATATATATATATATACGTATATATATATATATACTATATATATATATATATATATATATATATATATATATATATATAGATATATATATATATATATATATATAATATATAGATATATATATATATATATCTATATATATATATATATATGCATACATATGTATACATACATACGTGTATATGTCTGTCTATATACAATACGAGAGAGCAGGAGAGGAGGGTAGGGAGAGGCTGGAAAGCTGGATAGTAGATTGACACAAGTCTCCCAGGTACAATCGCTAAACTATAGTATACGTTAAACGTTGAATGCAATTGTGTTTGCTGCTGTTATCACCAACCAATTGACGAGGCTTTAAGCAAACCATCATCTTAACCGTATATACGGTGGCATGTTATTGTTAAGCGCAGAATAAACACCCGTCCTAATTGGTCAACATTGAGCTCAGTGCTTTCTCGCAGCCTTGTGAGACGTTGTCTGATTGGTAGATGCAGTATCTTCAGACTAGTATTTATATATATATATATATATATATATATATATAAATAGTATATAGATATATATTATATATATATATATAGTATATAGATATTAATATATATATATATAGATATATATAATATATATATATATCTATATATATCTATATTATATATATATATACATATATATATATATATATCTATGATAATAATTATATATATAATTATTATATTTATATTTTATATAATAATATATATCTATATACTATATATATAATAATTATATATATAGATATATTTATTTATTGAATTCATGATTGTGGGGGCGTGCCTTTACCTATATCTGGGCCGTTTATCTGCGAATTTATCTTAATTTTTTTTTTATGCATTGCTATCAGTTGTAAAAGGTTCCTAGCTAACTGACTACTTAAAATACCTGAATACTATCGCAAGCTGCCCGGTTATATCGGTTTTCACGATAACTATAAATTGGAAACTGTTTTATCTAATAAATAAATGTGCAACAAGACCCAAGTGATCTAAATGAACCTAGATAATCGCTTTTACCGTCCTGGTAATACTGACTTAATTCCGATGAGAAGCGGCACATCGGCTCTATTGCAGCTCTAGAAAAGCTGTCCTTTCTTGGTGGTATCTGCGCCCGATGGGCAGCCGTCTTTCGTCCGTTATACTATTGCCTCGTGTGTGTTTCTGTTATTCTAAAGCTGATTCCGTGTTAAATGGAGCAGTTATTAACCAGTCACACATAGTTGAATTTTCACGTTCAGAGTACCACAATGGAAGTTATCTTACCGGTTTGATACATCAAATTATTTTGTATACTTTAATCTCCTTCCAATAGTTGATTCATTTTGTAAATATATACGGCTTGAATGCCTGACTTTTCTGCTTATTTCCCTGTTGTCAGTATTCGAAGTTCCCAAAGTTTCCTAATTAGATCAATTTATAAAATTACAGACACCTTTCAGACTGGTAATCCACTCTAACAGAGACTAGATATTCTTCAAATTATTTTTAGAAGAGATGGCCATTTATTGCAGAGTGAGCAAAGGATTTGGCCCTCTTTTTTTTTCTTTTTTTTATTGATAAACATTCGGCATTTATCTGTCCTCTTCCACTTCCAGAATCACCTTTTAAAACTATGCTCATAAAGACGCTGAATTAAATGGTCATCGACCTTGTTTGGCGTTCATAAATCAGTTGTCTTCTAAACTGATGACTGCTGTGCGAATTTTCTTTCATTGTATTCAGTCAGTCTTTTCATCTCAGAAGGTGCGAGGCCTAAGTCAAGAGATGAGTCTCGCGTTGTATTTTATTTTAAATTCCATATTAATTTGCGCCTCTCGATACCGTGAATTGACGATTCCATTAGGTCATATCAGCATCATCATCCTCATCTTTATGCAGTGCGTTTCCACACACAGGTGCGAGTCTGCAAATGATTGTGCTTGTATGTATGACTATGGCGGACGTGGAATATCTTTTTTTTTTTTATCGTCAAATCATCGTATCTTAGGTGTAAATTAGTATCAAGTTTAAAATAAGATATAACTCGAGACTTGTCTCTTGACATTAACTAAAAAATGTATGAACTTGTGGTTGTGTATAATACATATTCTTCAATTCTTACTTGATACTGGAAAAAAAAAATTATTTCAACTCGACTGCAATGAAAACTTTGAATAGATCGAGTATTTCTAGCGGCGCACTCTTATATGGCTTACCTTTTCAACAGCCTACGACTTCTGATGGCTCGCTTGCTTTCTGTGAAACCAAAAGGACGTCCCCGTCGCTTTACCACGTCTGTAAAAGGAGTCCTAAACCCCCACTCCCCCCCCCCCCCCAAAAAAAAAACCACGTCCCGGCCCCACGAGATGAAAGAGTCTAGCCTTCTTTGATCCTAGACCCACCAAATCACTCATTCCTTATATTCCTCATCTTCAGGGTTTTTCTTTGTGTGGACTTTTTCTTCAGTGGTGCTTGTCCATCTCATTCCTTCATTTTTTCCACTGCAATTGTTCTGGATCAAGGACTTCTTTGTTACGATATTGCCGCCCTCCTTATAAGGAAGGGGTTCTTGTGGTTCCAGGAAATTCCAAAATGTGTTGGTTTTTTTTTGTTATTGCAATTTCTTTCTTGGTTTTTTTCACGAGGCCTATAGAATTGAACGATTCTCAGAATACGATCTGCTGTATTGGTGGGTCTTCAGTATATTGGGTGAACGTCTCTCTCTCCCTCCAATAAATTTTTTAATTATATATATGTATATACTGTATATACTAATATATATATATATATATATATATATATACATATATATTTATATATATATATATATATATATATATATATATATATATATATATATATATATATATAAGAGAGAGATGAGAGAGAGAGAGAGAGATAGAGAGAGAGAGAGAGAGAGAGAGAGAGAGAGAGAGAGAGAGAATTTTTAAGTTAACTTCAACATTTGTTTTCGGCACATGCTGACCTCCATAGCATGTTGAATACCACGAATACCTCTTAGGTCGGAAGAGAGGCAGTGGAGTTTTAACTAAACATATCAAACTCATCCTTCAAATTCTGGGAACCGAAGACGGTCGCTCTGGCTAATAAGGCAAGTATCTGGAACACTAGACCACTCAGGTACATATGTAAAATTACATATTATTCATATTAAAGTTTTGTATATGACCTTAACATGTCCCATTAAGTATTGAGGCATTAAATCCTTCAACGCTGAATTTTTTTTTTTCCGGGCACAGTTTGAAGAGAAGAATTTCAGTTTTATTTGATGATGAATTCACTTGTAGTAAATGACTTGAAATGAGATGTGGTACTCTCGTAAAATAAACTCATTGATTTGCATATTTCATTTTTGTGTGGCAAAGACTTATGAAGATAATATCGTTGGCAACATTAATTTCTTGCTTTTCTCGCGAGAAATCAAATGAAATAATGATTTTTAATCTAGCTGCGATGCAACTTGAATAATTATTATTTATGCAAACTTGCATTCGAGTCAGTGTGTGATGCCCAGATAAAATATGCACTTGACATGCTGAGATTTTTCCAATAATGTATCTGCTTAAAACTATAGTTTTTTTATTCATTTTTTTTTCAGCACAGTCTGAGGTCAAAATTTTTTTTCTTTCTATTTGTCGTCGATAGTGTGACCCCAGAGTT